>NW_024402311.1:0-4000 GCF_016859285.1 Xiphias gladius
GAGGAGTACTCAGTGATTCTTTAAGTCAGAATTGGAGTGCATTTTGTGAAAATGCTATGGAACATATCCTCATTAGGCTGGCCTAGTACTCTGAAATAGTCTCCAAGATAAAGTAGTTTTGGTTACAGTTGGTACTACAAGGCCTATGAACTGTATCCCAATTAAACTGAATGGATGAGACATTAACTGTGCATGTCACTAAATTAACACAGCCCTTCTTCCTTACTAACTGCTGTTGATGTTCCTTTGAGAAAGGCACTTGACCCCTACATGCTGTATTACAAATACTGTAATACAAGGGTTTTTTTATGTGAGTAGTCTGTATGGATTGAAATTCAGCCTAGCCGTATCTAGTTTTGCAAAAAGTTTGCATATTTTGCAAAGTTTAAAAAAAAAAAAAATCCTTTAAACAGGTAGTATCATTGAGACATGTTAAAAAAAACCAACAACATAAAAACATAGTTTAAGCATAGACAGACACACTGATTATTCACATACATAAAATTATACATTTTTGTGTTTAAGAAAAGCATGTGAAAGTGTGATTGCAAACATAAGGTATAACCTTTTAACCTGTTCCCGTGAAATAAGAGAATGGAGCTTCGTATTTTTTTGGGCTCATTTCATTTGTATACAGTATAGTATCTGAACCCAGTTTTGTACAAGAGCCCAATATGAACAAGAGGTACAGCTACTGTTAAAATGTCCTGTTACCTGACACTGTAAGTACTGCATTTGAATGTAACCAGAGAGCAGAGGTAATTATGCAGTTTTTGCAGTAGAGCCTTATAAATGAACAACATACAATGCGGCTCCCTTCTGTTTGTTCAGGAGGACCATCCCACATTTTCGTATAAGATGCAATGGTGATACATGGAGTCAAGAAGCTTTAAGATGGAGTGAGACGAATGCAAATATACAATCAAGTGCAGAAAATTGTAGATTGTACTATGTGTCTTTCAACTAGCAGAAGAGAAACATGATTTGTTTCTATTAAAAAAAATCCTATTTTTACCCTCTGTTTGCTTCATAAGTGTTCAAGAAATCTGAAATTTAATTTGTGGTACTCAAAGCATTGAAGAATGATGGGAAAAACTACAATAGTTTTCCCTTTTTTCCCCCCTTCAAAAAAAAAAAAAAAAAAAAGATTAATAGAAAAGAGCTCCCGAACGGAAAAAATTCACAGCAAGGTCTTTGGCTTATCCCAGGTAAGTGGAACACTGCATTTGGAATGACATGTTTTTTTTTTAAGTATTCAAAAAAGCATTTGCATGGCTGCAGAAGATAGCACTGAAGTTGTGAGCGACACTTCTGGATGTTTGTTTTTAATCACTTGTTTCAAATTTCCCCATTCATTATTATATGGCCCATGCATTTTGGCCCATGATTTAATACATGACATCACATATGGCCTCTATCACTATTCAGTGATAAGGTTTAGCAACCTGCCCCATCATTATGTCCCACTTTTGCCTGCACAACTGCGTTTAATAGGTTAGCTTTGTCTATTTTTTTCTATCTGTTTGTTGGAGTCTGAGCAACTGCTCACACAAATGAATCACAATAACCTGCATGTTTGTTGTGCATGTATATTAGTGTTTAGTAAGAAAAAAAAAAAAAAAGAATACGCTCAAGTGGATGTGTGCTACAGCATCACAACAAACGGAGTCATGTCATTAGTACCCAGTGGAGAAAGTCTTTGATGTAGTCTTTCCTTCTTGTTTAATGGTGCTGACCTTGTAGATGAAGCACAAGAATCAAATGATGCATTATGTACCGAAGCCCAAACACAGCATGAGTTAGCCTAGTGTAGTTGCCTGGAACAGTCAGATCAAAGTGAGGGGCCCTTAAAAATCCCAGACAAGATAGAGTGAAGCAGACAAAAAGTGCAGTGAAGACTTTGAAGGAATTTAATAAAAGGTATTAAGTGTAGTTTATCATAATTGGCATATGAATTCTTAAGTTATGGCCGAAAACGTGTTTTGTGAGTATAATGAAATTATGAAATAATGAAATTCCCTCCAGGCATTCCTGATATATTGTGTTCACAAGAATGGGGCGGACAATAGGGCACAGTAACCTTAACCTTTGACCAACAAAATCTAATCAGTTCATCCTTGAGTCCAGGTGAATGTTTGTGCCAAATTTGAAGAAGTTCCATCAAGGTGTTCCTGAAATATAATTTTCATGAGAATGGGACATACGTATGGACAACACGACAACATAATGCCTCCAGCCATGGCTGTCGCTGAGGCATAAAAATTAGTGTCATTACCCTTATGGACACAGTTAGCAGTGGTGCTTACTCACAAATGCACACACAGAAACACCCATCTGACTGTCTTGACAGGGGCTAGACGACTAGGGAAGGACTGATAACCACAGGAATTCAATAGGCTTTCAAAGTTAGCAGTTAGCAGCCATTTCCTCCTCCTCCTTCTATTATTTTTATTTTATTCCATTCATGAAACCAGCGAAAACAGTTAAATGACCTAGTCACAAAAGGATGCTTGTATGATGTCTATACTCATACTTTATAAGACCTTTGATAACATCTTTTACTTGTTTTAGAGGTTTTTCTTGGATTTCAAATGATCTCAGGGACATCTCACATAAGACAATGGAGCCCTTTAAGAGTCAAAGACTCATTAAAGGGTATGAGGAGCTTATAGGGTATTAAGTATAAGTACAAATTCAAACAGAATGACATAACAGAGTCCTCCAAACATTTTTAGTTTTCATGTCTGTAATATTAAACTATTCTGAGCCCTACATGTGTAGGTTTGTAGTCTGTGGAGCTAATGTTAGCACAGCAGCTTAAGGAGGATCTCCAAACTCTTTTTTTTAAATCTGTTATTATGCAATGTACTCATAATAAAACAGATTCTTGTTGGCTTATGCTAATACACGTATCTTTTTCCCCAATAATAATCATAGTGTGTGTGAAAACCGCTTTTTCTGCTCAGAAACAGTTTATATCTGTCTGCTTAGATCTGAAAATTATCACAAAAAATATGTGAGACTCCAAGGTCTATTACATATGCCAGCTGCACGCCAACAATAAAAAGCAGAGCAATGGCTGACCCAAGCCAGTTTTTGTGCCTCTTGCCTCTCAGTGTTTGCGCCGGAGGAGAGACAAAGTCTGACACGAAGGAGATTTATTCCTCTTCAGTGGCAATAAACATAAACACATGGGCCTGCTGATAACTAAGGTTAATTCCGACCTTAACAAGACATTTAGGGCTGACAAACAGCAATTCTAACTGTGAAAAACAGCATGGCTATGGCTTGGTATTGACACTCCCCCACAGAGAGCCTCTCATAGTAGAGCTGCTAGCTGGGTTACAAAACAGGTACCCACACAGCTGCTCTCTCAAAGGGCCAAAATGTGCTTCTAGTGACTGTCAAAGCTCCACCAGACTGCCTGTCTTTCCAGCTGAGATACAGAGAGTTTAACAATGGTTCTTCAGGGCTGGTTAACTCTGACTAGCAATTCTGAATCTCTGTCCATGTGATCCCACAACTCTAGCATCGAATACTAGTTACAAGGGCACGCATCCTACAGTCCATTGCTTCCTTACTCCTCTGCTGCATTTAAAACAAAAAAAATGCTGGGAGGGAGGGTTCTAGTTGAATTTGAGGGTGTATTTACCCTTTAAGTACAGAGCTGCATACAGTTTCATTTAGCTATAACATCATCATACGTGACTCACTGGTATTTGTCACCATTATCAGAATGTAAACTTATCGTCAACAAATACAGCCACTATTAGTTTTGACTGTCAGGCTAATTATTTTTTTAATTAAATAATGTCTAGTGTGACACTTATGTACTCTCTTAAATGTGAGCTAAACTTGTCTAATTTTCTAAAGATAAATGAACCTCACTTTGAAATTGAATTCTGAGTAAATTACAAGCACTTGTGCATCAATTTTATTTAAACAGTACATTCATAGAAAAAATTTATAAAGATTCAAAAGGGAACCCCCGTGTCTTAGA
>NW_024402312.1:0-3000 GCF_016859285.1 Xiphias gladius
ATTTTCCAAATAAATGATGTTATCTACTTAAAATAATTTTTAAACTTGGGAGCCTGTTTATTACTAGTTTTCTCTGTCTCCCAAAACTTCCTTATCCTATTCTCTTTCCAGCATTTTGCCCCATCTACATCTTCCACCTTTCTACCATCTAGGTGTCATTACCTGGCCAAGCCCAAACTGGAAAACCCAGCTGGAACGATGAGAACATCAAGGCGGGGAAAGGGATGTACCCCCAGAACGGCATGGGCTGCAGCCAAACATCGAGGTAACAGCTTGAGGACTCCCATCTACAAAAGGAAAGCAAAAACCTCTGGCATAGCGGCAGAAACATTAACTGATGCTAACTGTCTCTTCTAATTATATAAAACATAATTTGCTCAAGTCTCAGTGGCTCTTTGTTAAAACTCCACCTGGGCCTTTTGCAAGAAGCTGATGGGGCCAAACACACGGTGTGGAATCACCCGCTGGGACCTAGCCGACCGCTCAGTAAATCGGCAAGGGTAGTCACCATGGGAACAAGAGACGCCATCATCCACCATGCCTGTATAGTCAGTTACAGAGAGCCCCTCATCCTCGAAGGAAGCGTAAGAGAATGTAGAGTCTGGGCAGGTGGTCTGGTCTCCACTGTAGCAGATTAAAATGGGGAAGAAAAGTTTAATCCAAGGTTAATAACGATGATTTAATTAATTTTCTTACTGAGAATATACACTTCTTGAGTTGGTGAACCAAATATGGCACAAAGTGTACTATCTCTCTGTGCTACACATGGAAATGAAAGCAATGGAAATACGGAATATATACGTCACAAAGGCAAACCACAGTGATCCCAAAAATATCTCGGTGCTGACATGCAGGCCCTTTCAATCTTAAATCCCGTAGCCAGCACTAACTCCATCCTCAGCATCAGAACTGTTCCAAAGGTTTCAGGCAACATCCAAGTTTCCTTCCAGCCATTCAATGAAAATAAAGGCCTTCCTTGTAGCGGGAGATTCCTGGGGTCTGCAGCAGGCTACGGCTGGGCTGCTGCTGGACGAAAACCACGAGGGGAGGAGGGTGGTTACTGGAAACCACCCGTAGACCTTCCAACCTGCCCGCCAGTGAAGAGGAAGACCCCAGCCCAACCCCGCCCTGCCTACAGTAAGCCAGCCCTCACTAATGTCCCAGCCTGCACTCTATATCCCGTACTTCTATAAAATTTATGTCATCTTCACTTTTTTATGTTGTCCAAAGATAATTTCTGCTGGGCACTGAACCCAAAGTACCATGGAGCAAGCTTCAGTATACCTGATTGAGTGCTGCACCCTATCCATCACCCTAACTTCATCTGAAACTTTTTTGGTATGGCAAAAGGAAAGTTTCACCATGGAATGTTGAAGGGCCAGACTTGGGTTAATAGCAGACTGGGAAGAAGGAGATCTTACAAGAAGAAATGAACACAGGAAAAATAATAAAATACCTTCCAGTCTGGAGTGGAGAGCCCTTTACTACTTCATTGGAGGAGCGTCCAAGTCCAGACACAAGCTCAGCCTCAGTCCATTCCCCAGACCCAGCCCCAGGTTTGGCAGTCTTGCCACAATCCGTCCTGTCCTTCAACCCTCTTTCCAATGCTGGGGGAATTTCTTCTATGACTTGGCACCAGTGGCCCACTGCCAAAGTGAAAGTGGAGGCGGGCATGGGCATAGTGACATAGTAATTCCAGATTGAGAAACCTGCAGAGTAGAGGAAGGGGAAGAAAGAAAGGATGAAAATGTCTGAGGTAGGAGAGTAGAGACAAGTTAAAATGATAGACAGAGAGCGTGGAGAGTGAAATATCAGAAATATTTGGACCGATTTGCCAATTTGTTTAATTTCACTATTCAGTCATCTGACATTTTCATTTCTTTTTTTGCCCTGACAAATCAGTAGAGAGTGACATGCAAAACAGTTCAGATACGAGAAGCTACAGTAGTGCTCACTAGAAGCAGTTAACATCTTTCATGTCAAAGAAATATGTCATTTTAAAAGCTGTTAATTCTGTATGTCAACCTAAAAATAACCTATACTGCTGCATTACTCTCATCTTCACTTATATCCCCTTTCGTAGTAATTCTCTGTTGTTATTTTTCTGGCTCTGATACAGAAAGATGATGCTGTTATTCTTAATCCCATTTACAAAGCTCCAATTGGTTTGGTTGAAACAAAGCACAACACTATACCTAATTAAACTCCTGAAAAAATCTAATGTGTACTGAGTTTCAGAAGGCTGGAACCAGGCTAAAAAAAAAGCTTGCTTCAAAGTAAAAAATAATGTGTCTGAAATTTCACTATTCCGGTGCCAATACGATATCTAAGTTCAGGTTCCAGTTATACCAATATTAGACTTTCGGTATTTTGCATGTCTCGCTACAATCCCCTTTTTTTCATTTATCAAAATAAACCAAATGTCTCAAATACATCAATAGTTAATGCTGTCTTATCCGAAGCAGCTTTGCAAGAACTTTCATTTTAAATTGAAAACATGTATTATCAAGAATTCAATGCCAGCTTTCAATACTTGAGAGTTTTACTAATTTACTCAAAAAGTATTAATGTCCAGTACCGACCAATACTCACATTTCAGTAAACTTTACATTCATTATTGAAAAAATCGTCAGCAATGAGCCACATTTTCTAATCGAGGGTCTAGAGATAGAAGGTGTTGTATGCTGTAAAGAAAGAAAGCCACTTGTGGCAAATTTGTGATTTTGGGCTATATTAAAAAAATCAGTTTGACTTCTACTAGTTGTCACAAAAGATTTCTGAAATAAAAGCTTACAAGTGTCTCCGTCCTCAATAGGTGCAGCTTGTTCCTCCCCACTCATCAAAACCACACACTCACTGGGGGCCCGTACTGTTGCCTGCCATGTTGACATGGCAACAGGCGGCTCCTGGCAGGGGAAGAGGGCTCGGTTGTTGATGGGAGAACCGGCAGTGTAAACACATACCCTGGAAGGGTAAACAATGGTAAACTATAAACAACCC
>NW_024402313.1:0-3000 GCF_016859285.1 Xiphias gladius
TGAAACTACTGGAACATACACTGAGATTGTTACAGCATCCCTGGTCACTGAATCCTACCTACTGAATACTAATTCCAATTAATATCATTATTGCTATTATTTATCTAAAAATACATTTCCATAAAATAAAATGCAAAATAGTTTTTCATACCTTTGTAAACATCTTTGTAATTATCTGATGTAATGCCTCTACTATATACAAAATGTGGATTTAGAGATAAGCTATGTGTATTTTAGAGCCTCAGATAAGTCTATCTGCCTCCTGTCAAATTACATCAGATAATAAGTTCAACTCTTCTATTAGCTACATGGCCAGGTACTGCATGTCCAACAATAATGGGACAAGAATGGCCTTAAGAGTTAACACAGGAAATTGTATCTATTCTTTTAGTGCAGAAATCCATCAATACTCTTGCTGCTCTAACTGGCCCATGAACACACGCCCAGAGTGGAATTTCAGAGGCCCTTTAACACATAACAGAATCATTTATCAGCACAGAGTACAAAGTGACTTCAGTATAGCACTAAAATCTTCTACTCCAAACATTATCTGAATAAACACACATCCATTCACACACAGGACACCAGAATTGTTGGCACACATACAGGCCCTGGGCCAGCAAGGACCTCAGAGAGGAACTCTAGTCTGCTTCTTTACCAACCCAGAGGAAATGTTTGCAGCATTATTAAGACTTGCAGTTATCTGAAAAAGCAAATCGACAGAGCCAAAGCAATTGAAGCTACACTTTGCTTGAGATTCCCACTCCCCTATTTTTATGTGCTTACTCTCCTTTCGTCTCCTGTAACAAACAACTGTGAAATCATAAAAATTGGATATACAAGCACATAAAAACTGCTGGATTGCTGAGAATCTGTGAGTCCTCTACTGTGGACACAATGTACTGCTCCCACACAAAGGAGTGCAAGGGTATCACCAGCAGTTCCTTTCCTTGTTTTTCTCCTCTTTCATCTTATCTTCTCTTTTTCCTCTCTGGGCTGCGTCACAGTCTCCCCCTCCTCTCTGTAGCACTCTCTCTCAGACAAGCCGTGGCATCTCAGGAGTTTTCCTCCTGAGCTCTGCGGAAACTTAGACGTTTGAAGGAGTCCCTGTGAGAGGGAGAGGACAGTGAATAAGAGAAGAAGGGGGAAAGGCAGAAATGAAAGATAAGGAGTGATGATGATGAGGAGTAGGAGGAGGAACGATCAGGGCAGTAATGACACAAGGTAAATGTTTCCATGAGCAAGGCAGAAAATAGGAATTTTTATTTCAATTACTCACTCTTTACAAATGGAATATCAGATTTATAAATCCAGTATCAGCAGGGCTATATTTTTTTTTAATATTTTCACATTGCTTTGCTGGTGTTAATATCCGTCCAAATGATTTTGGAAGCTCTCTTCACATCCAAGGGCTGACTGATTGATGGAAAATAATGACCAAATCAAAATTTGGTGGATAGGTATCCCTTTGAAATACATGCTCATCCCTAAGCATGGAAATACATTGTTACAAGATGTACCAAGATTATCAGGGTCGATCCTAAAAGCCCTTGAGCACATGAGCAATCAGTCTTTATTAATACATGAGTGCAATTTGGGCATGGTGTTGGGTTCAACTCTTAATCTGTGCACCGCAGCTCTGCTTTAGCTATCAATGTTTGTAAAGTTGTCAAAACAGCATGGCTTTTTAACTAGGTGAGCCCGTTTTTACCTGTTCTCCAGCCGAGGCCTGATGATGGGTTTATAGAGCTCAGGAATCTTCCTCTCCAGCATAGGCCTCAGGCTCTCTCTCAGGCGGTTGTAGTTCTTCTTCAGCTCCTGCTGGTATTCCTTCTGGTCCGATGTGATCAGGTGTTTATTCTTCTCAACTGCCTCACCACACCTATGGGTCAGAGAGCATAGCGAGGTGGAATCAGTTTGAAAATCCATTTTCTTAAGTGACATTGCATGAGATGAAAAAAAGAGCTGAATGTACTCCTTGAACTTTTTAACGTAATAGCCTCAAAATTGAGAACAGCTTCAACAATGATTCTAAGCAAACCAATTTTGGAGTAATCCCCTCTCTATTCTCAAACATTCAGAAATGCACTGCACTGTTTCATGCTAACAACATCCCGTAACTACTTGACATAAATTGGACTCCTTTACATGCCAGAACTTTAAATGAGTTAACAATGCACTTGACTGTAAGGAACTCATATATGCCTGTTAGAGCTTTCCAAGTATCTCTGCTAGAATGTGAGCTAAACTGTACATAACCAATAAGGCTGTTTTTGAAACACAGTTAAAGGAGCAACAGAGATAAAACTCAGAAATGACTAACAAATAAAAATCCTTTTCTCCCTTATGTGCTAGGAAAAAAAAGGAAAAGCCTTTTGTGATAGAGCACCACTGGGTCTGAGCTGGACCAAGAGAAAAGGGCAGGTATAGGGTTTGCCCGCACTCTTCTATCATGACATGTATACTGGCCAACATACAGGGAAGTCTGCAGGAAATCAGAGAGACAGGAATGATTACAAACACATGTCTGATTATCTCTTAGCTTTTAATGAGGGTAATATGGAAACTGCCACGTCATGTAATAGTATACAGTAAATGCATGGGGCAATGAGCATTAATGACAGTTTGCAAGAGTAAAGATTTTCCAAGCCATAAAACATCTGCTAATATGTAGCTCTCTATCTGACTGCTTGGTTTGAAATTTTTAAAATTAATTCTTCTGATAAGTATCTACAAGATCCAGGCATGTTCATTTTATGACCTTACTGAACAAGAGTGCTTTCTTCAGTAATACATAGGTTTGGATCTTCCTGTATTTGCAACACCACTCACAACGTTTCTGAGCTGACTTTATCAGTTACTGGAGGTGGTTAATCAAAGTTTGGGCAAAGGGGAGGTGGGACTAGAAAGTAGCAGCACTGCAGCTGGTGACAGGCTGAGACACCTGTCAATCAAGCACACCGACCCCCCCCATGTTCTTCTCTTCTTGTTCTCTCTCTA
>NW_024402314.1:0-4000 GCF_016859285.1 Xiphias gladius
CCATTTCAATGCTTAAAAGATCCAACAAATATACACACACATAAATGCAACGCATCCACACACAGAACAGAATATAATAGTCTGAGGCATGTTTTTATGAATTAATGAATAACTATTATTCTGCTCTAACATGGCATGCTCAAAATTTTAGCTTTAAGAGGGAGTCCTCCTTCTTAATCATACTATGTATGATACTATGTATGAAACCAATGTTTTATGGAGTGGTTTTAATGATTTGCATCCTGAGACGAACCTGTTGTCCTGGTCTTTCATCCAACTCACAGAGCCTCCTGTTGGCCTGGTCTCATAGCAGATCCTGACAGCACGAGGGAAATCCTGCGGGGACGCTGCCCCCTTCTTCCTCACCTGCAGACTCCATCGGTCTTTTTGAAAATCCAGTGAGCTGCCATCCTGAACTCTAGGGGCCCGGCTACACAGCAAAAAGAGTTGGTGTTTCTGCCTCCATCGGCTAGAGGGCAGGGTGATGAGTTTCTGAATAGAGGCTACTTGTGGGTTCGCTGAACTGACCCCCGACTGCTCAAATGCAACCTCTGATGGGAGGCTAGACATGGCTGACACAGAGGTAATGTCCACCTCTTCAACCTTTGACACATCGAGGTCACAGCAGTCCAGCACTAAGGTGAAATCACTGTCACTGGTGGTTTCCCACAAATGTAAAGCATGACTATTTTTGGTTTCAGCTGCAGTCTGTGGCACGACCGCAGACAGGGCCTGAAATTCATCTCCTTCTCCTTCTCTAGCACCAAACATCTTCTCCATCCTTGCCATAGTGTTCCCAAGTCCTTTTGTTCGATCCTCTATTGTATCCACATCCCGAAATCTGCACACTCTCTCTCCGGCTTCTATAGTTCCGGCTCCATCACCATCTCCAGGTCCAATGTCATCCTCAGCCTTAGTCCTCATCCCACAGCAAGGTTCCAGGAACAGAACAACACTACCACTGATGACCTTCCTTTCAAAATGGACAGTCAGGTCCAGGACATAATGTCTGACAAGAATGTGGTTAGTATTGGCTCGGAGTGGAAGGTCATCTGTGTCAGGATTTAGGTCCCCATCTGACTCCATGTCACACAAATGGTGTCAAGTTGAACAGAGGATGGCTAAACCTAAGAGGCAAGACCAAAAACCAAGCTTCATATATTTATGTTTTTTTTTCTTTTTCGAGTTACAAAAGCTTTTTATTTATTGTAGGTTAGTTGACTGAACATGTGTTTATGTAAGTTTAAGACAAAACTATTAGTTGATATTCAATAGCTTCCTGTGGGCAGATGTACTTATATGAGCTTATGAATTGCCAGTGTACTGTGATAAAGCCAAATCTCTCAGGGTCTGTATGCTCAACTCAAACTCAAGCTTAACTGTCAAACTCCATGTGCTCACACATTCCACAAATATTTCCAAATGTAAAACAGTTTCATGATCCTATTTTGATCTGTGTTAATGAAGCAGTAATAGCAAAGCACCTTAGCCCAGCATCAGGGATAGCCTATATTAATGCTCTCCTGTTGTATATGAGAGTGTTTTCTGTCACAATCCTCCCATTTAGCCTGCTCAGGGCATGAAGCAGGCTTGGCAAGACAGAGGTGCAATTACAACTTACAGCATGAAATCCTCAGAGGTTATTCAGTGCAGATGTATATTCATAAAATAATGAGCACACAAAACAGATGACAATATCTACAGCAGTAGGAAAAAGCAGAAAAGTCATCATATGTCCTATTACTTTAAGAGGTTTGCTAAAAACATGCATCTCTGACCTATATGTCCACTCTGGTTCTAACTATGCTCTTATATTGAGTATAATAAAAAACTCACTTGTAGACTAGTGATTGTGTTCATGTATTTCTGCATACTGTTACTACAGAATTGAATAATAAAAGAGTAGCTTCACTCTTGAACTTTGAGAATTTATTTCTGTATTAAGATGTTCAGTTGCTGTGTAAAATACTTAACTGTACTGCACCTCCACCACAGAAAAGCTTGTGCTACTTTGCTCAGAGAAAACGGTCTGAGCTTCAAGGTCAACTGCTAGGGGAGACTGTCGAATCCTTAAAAGAGGCTCTGCCTTTGCATAATAAGCCTTTTCATTTAAGGCCATTAATGAAAGGAACGAGCTCCCTGATACTTTGAAAACGTGTAGATTTCCATGCCTTTTCCCATGATGCCAGAAAATGGATTTTAAGAAATCAGTCTTGTCAGCATTAATTTGACACAGACACAGTATCTGTGATTATCTATATATACTGTACAGTGTTGGGTGAAATGATTGAATTTTGTGTTAGTGTGGCCTTTGATGGAATTTTAGTATCTTTTAAAGTTATATTAGTGTTTGCGCCGAGATTCCCAGGGACTGCAGATAGAAATTACCTGATACATCTTTTCCTCTTTTGTAATAAACTCAACTAAGAGTTAAGTGAAAGTTTAAACTGTGACAGGTCAGGGCAAATACAGTTCCCTCGCACGCCGAACAAGTAAGAGCCTGCCTTTCACGCATGCTAAAGTCTAGTCTAGTCTGGCTACAAAGCAAAAAGTTGAAACAGTTGACACACGTGTATGCAGATATTGAAGTCGTATGAGATGACATGACAGCTTAGTAACACGTCGTGACTCAGAAGAAAGCACACAGATAAGTCTTCTTATGTGTTCACGACTGAGTTTTAAACTTTGGTGGTGTGAAGCAAACTTGACGGTGTGACATTAGCAACAGAGTTCGAGCTGACTTCACATCAAAAGACAGCTCTCAGTCCTTCAAGACTCCGCGGTCAAAACTAGAGCAGCGGTGACGACAGACATCACCAGCTTCACTCTAGATAACGGTGAATTTGACGATGTGTCGCAAAAACAACCGCACACGTACCTCTGAGCGTCACAAATACTCGCTTGTTGTGAATGAAATCTACAAACCTGTGTCCGTCTTATGGGAGTCGCACAGTGAAGTCGTCACTTTGACGCGACGGCAGCAGATTGTAGTTCTTCGCCCGGATTCTTCCCGCCTTTGAATCCGGTTTGTAGTTTCACACTCAGGTTATGACATTTGTAGGAAGAAAAAAAGCTTTAAAAAATTCTTAATTTTTTAAATCAATAATTATGAAACTAAATACGCTGTCATTGTAACAGTGCAAAAAAAAAAAAAAAATCACCCCACAACATCCTGTTTTTTTTTTTAAATGAATGAATAATAAATACAGCATTTTTATTACGTAGTAACAGTACTATTTTAATAAAACTGTAACCTGTAGATAGATATATAGATAGATAGACAGATAGAGATTCCACTCAATGATGACAAATATGCATATATTAAGTTTTATTCCGGTGCTTCAGCAGCATTGTATGCATGACAAGGTAAAATTCCACATTTAATAAAACACAACAAGTATGAACATAAAAATAAGTCATGAAGAAACATAAATGCAGTCTCCAGTGGTTGAATACCACCAATATATCTTATAACACCAACTCTCAGCAATAGCCTGCATGTTTTAAAAATAGGTATACATTTTAAATAATAATTAATACACACGCTGTATAACTTTTTCATATTATTTAACCATTTTGAAAAAACATTCAATAGTTCATAAATAAGAGATGTAACTGGAAACAGAGCGAAAAATATTCAAACTAGTATTATTAATGTATATAAAAATGTATACCCACTTTTGTAAGGCAGAGCACATTTACATTACTGAAATACAGTACTGTGCTGCAACATAACACCAAAGAAAAAAGCTGTTTCGTGGATGTCAAATAAACTCAGGTTTTCACTATTTAATACTCAAAAGCAGTAGTAAAATGCTCCTCTGGAATGTATTCAGACATATGGAGTAAACATAATTCACATTGCAAAGCACAAATGTGTGGAGTGACTTCTCAAGATATTGCATTTCTAGTTAATTATCTCAGTTGCTAAGTAAACAAGAATGGAATTAAATTTGGCACTGTGTGTATTGTAGGAAGTGGTCTATTTACAAACAAGTAC
>NW_024402315.1:0-1000 GCF_016859285.1 Xiphias gladius
CCAAATGATGTGCCAGATTTCTTGTTATGATGGATTTCAGAGGACCCTACAAGGGCTGTGAAAAGCTAAGTGTCATTACCGCAAAGGGAGGTTTGACATGCACACTATTAGCACATACAGGGAAGGATGGACGGATGGACATTAAGCATGTCCTGTAGCCAGTAGCAGCAGCAGGTCCGCCAGCCCTTGGGAGGATGCCCCCCCACCCCCAGAGAGCCAAGTTCCTCCCAAGGTTTCTTCGTCTGAGGAGTTTTTCCTTGCCACAGTCGCCAAATATCACAAGTCACAGCTCTCATAAGCAGTGATAAGACAGTAAAAACTGAACTGAAATCCAGCTAGACTTTTTACCGTCATCCTGTACAGATGGTTTGGTCCGTTCTGTACCTGCCTGCAGCTTGCTCACTGGGAAGACTATAAACTGAAAGTAAAGAAATACTTTACTATCAGTTCACTGTTACTAGTTAAGATTTAAGAATTTAAGACAGTAAATAATTTCAAATTTGAAATTTTTGGTTTTCTGTATTTACTTTACTCTCAGCAATAGTATGAGTATAGTTGTATCAGTATGAATTTTTATGGTACAAGCAGACTGAAATGTAACAGGTATAAAAACAGCTTGTTCAAATTGGGAAATTTCCTCACATCAAAAACTCTGGTGAGACAGTGAGGAGCTTTTTGCTTTTACAGCACTTAAATAACATCACCTGACCAACCCGTCCAAAGTCAGGACAATTGCTTGAGTAAACATTTTATTTTTGATCTTGGAAAGAGCAGTTGACAAAACATTTGCCTCTCACCCACACACACCCACGCACACACGCACATTTCTAATCCTAGCAGGCAGATTGTAAGAGGTCTTGAACAGTAAAAGCTGATGGTCACATAAAAACTACAATAAAATAGCCTGTTCCCCTGAACACAGCAATTACATCATTTCCACAGAGAGAGAGATAGATAGCAATTACTGTTATGGTTGTGATGAGTATGTCCATTCATACCT
>NW_024402316.1:0-1000 GCF_016859285.1 Xiphias gladius
ATAAAATTATGCGAGGCCATTTCGGGGCTACATTATGAGAGATGTATTAGTCAGTGATGGCAAATGGAACACAGCACAGTCATATCTAAGGCTGTGTGTGTGTGTGTGTGTGTGTGTGTGTGTGTGTGTGTGTGTGTGTGTGTGTGTGTGTGTGTGTGTGTGTGTGTGTGTTTTAGTGTGTGTGCATGTGTGAGAAAGTGACGGGAAGAAAGAAACAGAGAGGGGGAGGAAGTTTAAACAAGTAAAGAGAAAATTGATAAAAGAAGAATGGTGAAAGTTATGGCTAAATGATAGGATTCAGGGCTGCTACTTCACGTGGACAAGTGGCATTTTTTTTTGGAGGCAGAGTAAGGTTTTTTTTCCTTTCTGCACCTGTTTTGGTGACTCATTGTGCACCACTGAAGAAACATAGTCAGAGTAGAGGGAGTGTCCCTAAAAATCCAGCACTGCACTGCACTTTTGGTGTCGATTCAGTGCATTTGGATATCGGTGTAAAATATGATAAATGACATCAGAATCCTCACATTAAGCATTTTAGTGCTATTAAGCAAATTACATTCTTGGTCTAAATCTCTGCAACCAAATACAAGAATATAAAGTAAGTAGTCTGTGTAGCCTCTAACTAAAGTTAAGTTCACAGTAGTGGAAAAGTTATTTGTTGTTCTGCAGCGTATACATGAAAATCAACAGAGGGAAAGTTTTATTTCTTTTCTGTGCAAATACCCAATCGCTCACACAATGACATAGCTTTCCCCCTTTAACAATGTTTATTGCCAACTTTATATGCAGCAGGATTAAAGGTATAAAAGAACCTCTGGAGCAGAAGAGGGGATGAAAAAAGTGTTTTAAAAGAAAGAAAAGACAGACAAAGCAACAAACCACAAAACTCTGCTCCTGTTTCCCTTACAGGCAGCCATTTTTAGGCAGTCATCTATTAAGTCTGCTGCGTTCCCATACTGTCAGCCCCTAGTGAAGCCAAAGAGGCCGTGTCAACCAAAGG
>NW_024402317.1:0-5000 GCF_016859285.1 Xiphias gladius
ACATGTGAACAAGTGAATGCTCGAGCACACCACTTTCACTTTAAATTGAAAACCGGCCGTACATATCGGTTATCATATAAACACATATGATACCCTAGAGTCAGCCTTAAACAAAGGGAGAGAGGGGAGGAGAGACGAGAGTTGGAGAGAAACTGTAATAGAGGGTGAGCAGTGACAAGGAGGGGCAAGGCAGGGTGAAAGTGGTACAGTAATAAAGGAGATGAGGGAGGGAGGGAATGCGAACAGAGAGGTATACAGGTGAAAGGCTGACCATAAAGATGAGAAGGCAGGAAGGCAGGGTGAAAAGATAAAGGAATGGATGAGAAACATGTGAACGAGAAAGATGATGGAAGGGAAGAGGAGAAAGTTAGGAAAAGAAAAGGAAAAAGTAAATGAAAAAGGACATGCAGTCTAAAAGCAAGACAGATGATAGGGAAAGGGGGGAGATAAAGACAGAGGACAGGGGGGGAAAGGTAGTAAGATGCAGGGACAGAGAAAGGAGAAGCAATACGAAGATCGAGAGAGAGATCAGAGCGTACAGGGAAAAAGAAAAATCAAAGGCTTTTTTATGGAAGGGCATAAAAGAGGAAGAAAAGAGAGATTAAGGAAATCATAAAATTTAGAAAAGAAAGGGAAGAAAAATGGAAGGACAAGAAGGACTGACGGACATAAAAATTAAAATGTATAAAATCTCTAAGTAGGGCAGAAAACTGCCTCTCTTGTGCTCAGCCCCTATCTCCTCCTCTTTCTCTCTATCTTCATTGTTATTTCTGTCCCTAGCAGCACCATTAGTCAGTAAGGACTACGGCTGTATGAAAGGATCTAGATTATAGGAATAGGCACTGGAGACCTACATAGTCACAATCAGCATTGGACCCTCCATCCATAAATTGGCAAAGACGTGGAAAGCACTGATGACGCCTGTTCAGATGATCTATGCCATCATACATATTGATTCAGGGTTCCCCAGCTCCAGGAAGATGCTTAAAGACCAACCAGTGGCATTCATTAGTTGTGTTCTCTCAACAGGGGGTCTGCTGAACATGATCTATGTCACCGGCATACACAACAATAAGTGGGTGGATATAAGCAAACGCAAGGTAGACCAAAGCCATCTTCTTCCCTTGACCCCTGGATCAATAAATCCAGACAAGAATATCCCCAGAACACAGGCAAAGAAAAAGAACAGATGGCTGTTCTGCTTTAGCCTGTACAAGAGTTGGGAAAATTATATTCACAGGGCTGAAAGGTGATACGAGTTACAAAGTGACTCTACTGCTACTGACTGGGAAAGCTTCCGTAAGCGGTTAACTGTTCGTGGAGATGTAGCAGGACTCAGATTTGATCTAACATAAAAGCCTGGAAAAAAAAAAAAAAAAAAACACCTCAGTTTATATATCACAGTAAGTGCAGTAAGTCATATTTAAAAATATACTTGCCAGGTGAGGATATATCAGATGACGACCTATCCAGAAAAACTGACTGGAAAGATCCACGCACAAGAACAAATGTCCAGCCCATCTATGGTACGGAGCTAGTTGTATCAGATGAAAAAAAATGATAAGTTGTGTTTTAGCTGACGTTGGGCACAGTCCATTTTTAAACTGTAAGAAAGTCCCCTATGTGCAGATTTTCTTGATTACTTTGTTTTCTATGCGTTAACTTGTCCTCCACAAGGAGTTGTTAGCAGAGTAAACTTGTCCTTCGCTTAGAGATATCCATCTCAACCTCATGCTTTTTGTAGTGTCGCACAGGTGCATTTCTGAACATCTATTTCCATTTTTGCTGCCCCGTCTCGGCGTTGTCAGCTGTTTTTGGTTATCTAACAAATCTAATTATATCTAAATATTTATCTGCCAGAGCTGTGAGCAGTCTCTGAAATCACAGAAACTGATAAATCTGCTATTTAGAACAAGGACTGGTTGCAAAACTAGGTACACCCCATAAATCTTCCAATTATATTTATGGGTTTTTGTAGCCCAATGAAAATGAGTTTTTAAAATCTATTTGGAATAAATGTTAAATTGTTTCTTTCAAATAGTACGAGTAACTAAACATGTCAAATGTTTGTTATATTGCTCTTTTTTTCTCTTCCATTTATCTACAATCTGATGCCCCATAAACAATATCAAGTTACTTACTAATATCAATATTTACACATATTTTATATTTAATAATGATGGATTGTAAGGACAAAATCTCAGAAATTATGAGGCATAAATATTCCCATGAACACACAAATAGACAAAGACTCATTTTGTCATTCTTCATATGAAATTGCCTATCTTGCACAAACACATGATTCCTCTACACATTAAAAAGTCAGTCTGTACCTCACTATTTCTTTTGAGAGGAAGAGGAGAAAAACAAAATGAGAGACAAAGAGGGAAGAATCTGCATGATTGACTTAAATGTTTCTCCATTCAAATGTAATAGCCCACAAATAGACGATAAACGGCCCACAACTATCCCTCTGCTCCCCTCGTTCTTTTCAGAAGCTGCTAAGGAGGGAGGGGATGGGGAGAGGGGTGGGTATGAAGCAGAGGGAGAAAAAGAGAAAGAAAAAGGGAGGCAAAAAAAGTAAAGTTGCACAAATCTGCAGAGAATAGAAAACGACAGAAGAAGAGAGCGAGAGAGACAGAGCGAGACAGGGAACAAGAGTGAGCTAACCATCAAGAGCTTTTGATTCCCCCCATAAAAATGTTCCTTTCAAGAATGTCCATGAAATTAGCTTGCTGAAAGAAAGCAATCTCAATCGATTCAATCCCTTCGAAAAAACTTTAAACAGCCACCATACCTCTAGCTCTTAAGAGTCTCCGCAGGACATAAAATAGCTTCTTGCCTTTTCCCTCTAACCCTCCTCTTTATTTCATCTGTAGCTTACTCTTTCCCAGTTTCCCTTTCACCTTACCTGCCATCTCTATATTGGCACACTGACAGAAGGGGGACAAATCCTTAGGTGCAGAGTTGAAAAACGGGGGTCGATGTACACGTTTCAATTTGTGTTTGGTTCTCTTGATACACTGCCACTTGTCAGTGTCAGGTAGATATCTGGGTCTTCTTTAGCAGCACTCTTTACAGGGTCCTTAAATATCATATTTAGTGTCGCTGTTTGGCACATATCTGAGGAACTTTTCCTTTTCTTGACAGTCCTATTACCCAGCAAGACACAAGGTAGAATAACAGAGGAACTTTGAGGCAGGTTGGCCTAAAGTTGTATTTCATTGGGACAAACTGTGGGGGCCAGGAGCTGTCCCTAGGACAGAGTGTAGGACAGTGGGGAAACCAGGGCAGGAGAATCCCTGATGGATTCCTGCAGCCCTGGAAACCTGAGTGAGGAGAAGAGGAGAGGAGAGGAGAGAGAGAGGAGAGGAGAGGAGAGGAGAGGAGGAGAGGAGAGGAGAAGAGTAGAGAGGAGAGGAGAGGAGTAGAGAGGAGTGGAGAGGAGAGGAGAGGAGAGGAGAGGAACTTCCGAAAGCTAACTTCTGCAGTTTTAGGGACGAGGGAAGAAAAAGCAGTGGGAAGAGGAGGAGGAGGAAAAAAGAGTGAGGAAAAGTAGGAGGCTGTTCCAGAAAAGAAGGAGAGTGGATGAGTGAGATGGTCGACCTCGTGAAGTGGCAGAAGCAGTAGAAATAGCTGCCCCACTTGTAGACACACTTTCTGTTGCTAACCAACTGTCCTCAATGCACTGGGGTAGCTAACCTATATAGGCCTGCTCCACGCCGCAGCATATCCCAAACACACATGGATACACACTGAGCCCCTCTCTCTTTCTCGCACTGTCAGACACACAGGCATGCACACGTGTGTGTGTGTGTGTGTGTGTGTGTGTGTGTGTGTGTGTGTGTGTGTGTGTGTGTGTGTGTGTGTGTTGGGGGGGGGGGCAAAAATCAGGCCACACATGCTGTAAGCTACTGCTGAGTTAAGTCACCTGTGCTGCTAGCCTAGCTTGCTAGCGGGCAGGCAGCTGCTCCTCTAATTAAGAGCCCATCTACTCAAGGGGCCTGAGCATATGGAGGACTCTATAGCTAGGTACTGGTCTTATAATAGATAGCCATGACACACTGTTGGGTACTGGCCAGATTTCCAAAAGCTGAACGTACTGTATTCGGAAGATAAGGTTACTTTGGTTCGGTTAAGACACTACACAGAAAAGGAGCTGTGGGAACAACACCATCCTTCTGACAGACACTCTGAGACAGAGATGAGCGTGTTCTGACTATTGCGCTACTGCTTCTCAAGAATGCTACTATCACTGTTTCCACCTGTCCAGTAGGTGAGACACTTAGTAGCACATCTTGACTTTACATTATTAACCACCAGCAGAGTTGATATAATTGAGTTAATCTTCGAAGATGAAATCTTACCTCATACTTCACCATAGGTGCAAAGACATAGCATCTTTCTCACTACCCTCCTGTTGAGGCAAATCAAGGTGATTGTCTGAAATTAGTTTTAATGAAATTAACTGACATTACGCAGAATGTCAGAAAAGACGTCAAGTGGTATCAAGCCACTAAAAATTTCTAATCTCTCAACACACCATCCATTTTTTTCTCAGGATTTTTTGTTACAGAGAAAATGTCTGGACGGACAGTTAGTAAGTAACTAAGCAAACAAAGTAGTCCAATTAAATGCATGCTCTGTTAGAGGCATCACCAAACTACTGCGCAAATTATGCCCAAGACATGACAACACATTAGAACACACATGCACAATAGTGAGTGAATTATACTGTCTGAGGCATAAATGCCACCTATTTGACTGAAGTTACTTTTTACACTTTCAACAGCATTTTTATTGACTTTGCTGTCCAAGGCCAGGACTAATGGCTGCTTCACAAAACAAACACACTCTCGCGCATAAACACACATGCACTTGCATAAGCAGACACTCAGGCAATGACAAACACATGGGCATGCATACAAATTAGCCCACTAACACACACTACACTCACGAACCCACACCTTTGCTTGTTTTAGCCTCCAGTACCAGCAAAC
>NW_024402318.1:0-5000 GCF_016859285.1 Xiphias gladius
CAGAAAAGAGTGAAAAAATTCTGATCACGTGCGCTCCGAGGTGATGCTTTCAAACAGCTTGTTTTGTGTGAGCAGCCCAAGACTCAAAAGGTTTCAGAGAAGCGCAAAGTAAAAGTGGAGAAAAGCAGCAAATCCTCATATTTCATATTTCCTCGTATTTTTAAATGATCAGTCAGTTTCAAACCTATTTCACCTCTGACCACACCCAGCACCACTGACAGGTATCAGTTTGCTTTGTTGCACCTGTAGCCACATCCGACCTGTACGTCACCGCAGCACGTTGAGAGGTTAAACCACCGGAGGTCAGCAAAAACAAGATTTTCACGAGATGGTTATAGTCAGTATTTTTATAACTACATCGGCTCAAATGACAATATGACAACCATGAAGCACCAGAGAATTGTCACCTGAGTCTGCAGCTCCACTCGACTCTACTGAGCTTTATAGTGAGTCTCAAACAGTAGACAGACGCAGTCGGACCCCAGCTGGTGAACATAGTGGAGTCAGATATATCCCTGGGGAGTTATTAGAAGCCAAAAACAGCTAAAAGAGAGTGAATGTTGGACTTAAATTCATCAGGTGGACACGAATGCGACTCCAGATAAATAAACAAGGAACTGTTAACAAATTCACCACGTCTACTTAACAGGCTGATGATATGTCAATAAATCAGTTATTGCAGGTTTAAGCAACAACTGCCATCGTCACCTTAGTGGCCGGATTGTTGAAATCTTGGCGTTGCATCGTGGCTGGACTCCGTCCAGAATATGGTGATTGTCTGAACACGTAGCAGGAATCGGTCTGGCACCCAACCTGATTTGGGAGCGGCCATCTGTCAGTTGGTGCACGATGGAATGATCAGATGACAACAGTGTCGTTGAGTAGAGATGGATATTGTAACTGGAAAATACCTCTCTCTGATTGGCTGGCAGGTGTCGTAAAACACACATAGATATTGCAGGTATCCATTTTAATTGTACTTATGTAACAGAGTCAATCACACAGCAGTAAAAATGTGTGTAATACGTGTCAAATATACATCAGTAATATGTAATATCATAATGAGACTAAATCTGTGTAAATAGTTATAACCTGACGTGTTATTTCTCCAGAGTCAATATGTGGAACGTTTGAGTCTCAGTATCTGTACCTCGACGTTCACTTCTGTGGGTCACCCCCCATAAATGTTGTCTCCCGCCTCTAGCTCTCCCCTCTTTGCCATTGTACTCCATGGGAGAGGTAACGACCACGTGGTCTTTCTGTTAAATCGTGTTCATAGGATTACTTGCTAGCTTAAACTTATTGTGCTGTATGCTAACATATTACAGTGTCATTGAATTTGTGTAGGAGCTCAAGTTATACGTCACCGTTGACCGCAGGATTTTTGTTATTTCCATTGGCATCAGAATAAACGGAGATCGCCTCCAAAGATATCCCAGTCTGAGCCTCTTCACGAAAACACAAGGCACACAACGTCAGACACCACCGGTTACACTTGAGCAGTTACTGCTTTGTAGCGAAAAGTTCAGCTAACTCACATCGATGAAACTCTTTGTGCGTCTGTTGAATCTGCATCTTGGTGACGCCGAAGGGATGTTTTAGAGAGACAGGGTTGGTGCCGACCCCAAAGCTCGCTTGGGTTGAGCCCCTGGTCTCCACGGTGACCGTCCTGGACGGCGAGCACGCCAGCATCTTCGCATTTAGCGAGCGCATGTTGCGGATGAGCGAGAGCGAGGGCACCGTGGAAGTGACGGCGGCTCGCAAGCAATATAATATGTTGGTCTGTGTTGTGGAGTTCCTCTGCCTCCCACTAGCCGGAAAAAAGGTATCAATGCTGCATTGATCATTCATTTTGTCAAAATTAAAATTTCCCATTACCTGAAATTCAACGCAGCAACATTATGGCCACAAAACAGCTTGTGGGAGTCAAATCTCAGAGTGTAAATAGAGTATTTACAGATGTTGAAAAAATTGATTTCCATCCTATTAATTCAGGATTGTGTTGACTCAGATGATACGCGTCTCGTTCCTTTAACACGATGAATAGTTTGCGGCCCTTTGGCTTCCTGCAGCAGTGAATCAGGTAAAGCGTTGGCGAGCAAATGATCTTTGACTTTCAGACCGCACCGTTCTGAATGTTAATACCTGCGAGAAGGGATTTCAGTGTTTGCCAGCTACTGATTTATAGTTGGAGTAATCCCTCTTTGGGGGTGAAATACCTGAAAAGATATTTTATGATTTCAGAGATACATCTGCATTAATTAGTTATTGATTAGAATTTACCTCTCCATTCCTGCAAAGCTTATGATCTGGGGAGGGCGTCTATAAAAAAAATAATATGAAGTAAGAGCGCTAAGAGAGAAGGAAGGAGCAGAGTTTTTATTCCTGTATTTGTCCTCTCTGTCGTTGCCGCTCTTGTTTTTTTCTCTGTGTGGGAATTTAAAGTAGAATAACTTGGAGATTTAAGATATTATTAGAATGAAATGAATTAAAATAAGACTTTTGATTCTCTGAAGTTGGCAAATTAATTTCACTTTCTGTTTTAATGATTGTGGGAACACAGTGGTTTATAATCAATTTAAATAGGAAACTAAAGAGAGGAATAACAAATAAACTTTAATAAAATTGGTTTGATTTACAATAAGGGATTGTAAGGGAACCATTACAATGTCGAAGAAGGACGCTAAAACCTCGAAAGCAATTACTCCGGTTGATGTTGTGCAGAAGAGTAATCCCCCAATTAAAGGTGCAGAAAAAATGCCGGAAAAGCGGCATAAACATTGGCCTGAAATTGACCAACCTTGGCCAGTGGAAGGGACACTCAACCCAGATGTAATTAAAACAATGCAGGTGCTTATATCCATATATGAGGCGGATCAGAAGAAAATGCGGAACGACATGCAGAAGGAGATGAGGTCCATGAAAACCTCCAGGCTGAAGAACCTGTTGAGTCCATCCTTCAAAACATCAGGACTCGTGCATTCGTTTAGTGAAGTATGCAGGACGCAAATAGTTAAATTCACATCTATTTATTAAAATACAGCCGTGTCTTAAAGATTGAGGTTGCTTACAGAGCTCCGGACCAGACTATGCATCCCTGACAAGCATACGGCATTCACATCAGTTCACCAAGTCTGAGTGACTATTCTCTCCCTGCTCCAGCAGATATTAGGTTTAAACATAGTAAATAACATTGTCGGCACGGTCATCTTCTTATTGGCTGAGACCTCCGTCACTCCTCAGGTATGTGCCTCCCTCGAATTCACTCTGGACATGATTGACACTCCATATTTAAAGACTTATCTGTAGAAAAAGAGGTAGAAAAAGACAAGACACTACACAGCAAGGACAGTTTTTCAAATTGTCATGCCGTTTCCATATAAGGGGTTGTTTTTCACATATAGACAACCATATATCTTTGGGTGCATTCTTTGCAGAATAACACTTCTGTTTAGTGCAAGCACCTGAATTTAATAAGCACCATGAGCTGCTTTCTTTTAGTCTCATAGTAAGATAATATATAAAAACACATAAAAATAACCCTTCAAACCCGAGGAGGAAATTGTCCATGTTGGGGACAATGGTGATGACCTTGGGCACACTCTTGATGATGCCAGGGATGACTTTGCAGTCGAAGGACAGGAAAGAAAATTTGATGACATTGATTTCCAATGTGTCCCAGAAACAGCAGAGCCCATTTCTGTGGGGCATGATGCATCAAAGACACTAGAGGGCTGTGAGCTCACTTCAGGAGAATCCAGAGATTCAGTCAGACAAAGGAGTCCAAGGGCAGTTCGGAAAAGGGTCAGACCAAGACGTTACGAGAACTAGGGTTGAAGTGCCCTGGGGAAAGTCACTTAAGCTCCCATGTCAGTGCACGAGAGAGAATACTGGCAAAGGGAAATTCAGAGTTCAGTGGGAAGATAACCATGGCATTCTTGATCTGTTGGGAGCATCACCATTAGGGAAGTATGTGTTAATTAATGACCAGAGGAGAATAAAGATTGAAGGTGACTGTAGCCTTTATGTACATGGGCCTCGGCAAGAGGATCAAGGGAATTATAGGTGTTCTTATTATGATCCACAAGTTCAAAGTGAGGGGTCAGAGACAGGGTTTAGAACTGGGATAGTGACTTTAGTAGTAATAGTTACAAGTACGATCACACAACTCCAAGTTGTTAAAGAAGTAAAAGAGTTGACAATTACAGCGTCAACTCTCTGGCCAGAAATTGGGAAAAAGGAACAGAAACCTATCCTTCCAGTCCTGAGGGGTTACTGAAAGTACAAATGCATCGCTCTCAACAACAGTTGCACCTCGAATGACTACACCAACACCAACTTCTTCCAATTCCATGATTAGGGTAGAATTAGGCAGTGCGGTTAACCCCCCCATGTCAATGCAGTAGATGGAACGTAGGTGGCAATAATCCTCCCAAGTGGAAAAATAGTCGCGGTGAAGACGTAGTGTTAATAGGACCTGATGTCGACATTGTGCCTCATGATCAAAGGAAGTATGTGTTGTAAAATGACATGAAGTGGTTGAAAATAGAGGGTGATTGTTCCCTTGTCTTGGAAAATGCTACTTGGGAAGACCAAGGGGAATATACATGCACTTATTTTGAACCACAATTAAAATTTGTATCAAAAACTATTGGAAAGAGGGATATGTAACTTGTAAAGTTACACTTGTGTTAATTTTTTTTTCTGTTCAAGTATCCACAGTTGTTAGAAAAGTTCAGGAGCTCACCACAGTAACTACTTTGGGGATATATAGCGGACAGATGATACATACTACTTTAGCTCTGGAAGCAACTAGGAGTGTTAATATGACAACTCCGGTTGTTACTTTAGTGACGACTCAGAAGGGGATAAATACTACAACAATGATAGTGACGACTCAAACGTCTGTTACTTTGGGAAATTCTACAAGTAAGGTTGTGACAAGGGCAGCCAAAAATAAAACATTGACTGAGCTTGTAAATAGGACATAGACGCCTGTT
>NW_024402319.1:0-33842 GCF_016859285.1 Xiphias gladius
ATGACAATTTTGACACCTGAGGAATTTGTTAATGGGACTCAAAAGCCTATGTTGCAAATAGAGGTTAGCTTGAACAGTAGTAGTAAGAGATCTGAACTTCGGGAATCAAATGAAACACATAATGGCCCTGGTATGTTTATGGGAATAGCAGACTGTGACAAATATATGATGCAATGTAATGGACGTGAACACAAGACTGTTGATGGTTTGTATACAGTGACCTTTCATACACCACACCGCAATCAAAGTAGAATTTTGATGGTAAAGAACCAAACTTTGCCTGCAAATGTGACTATAGGGAATTTTAGAGACATTTGGTGGACTGGTGGTGATAAAGCATACTTATTTCTGCCTTATGGATGGACCGGATGCTGTTACATGGCAAGGTTAAAGCTTCCATATGAAGTTTTAGCAGTCCAGAAGGGACAAGCACCTCATGAGGTCAAATCTACTGCAGTTCCTGGCAGTAAGAAGAAAAGGGAATTGGAACAATTTCATAATCTGGAGTCCTCCCATTGGAGGATTAGTCTTGGAGAGAAATGGGGTATAGGACTGTTTCCATGGTATGGTGTAACATTTTTGGCCAATCATATTGATAATATCACCTACACTTTACAGGGTTTTGCAAATGAGACTATAAAGGGGTTTGAATACTTGTCAAACACTCAAAGGAGTCACAGACTGACGAAGCTGAAACATGATATGGCTCTTGATTATATTTTGGCCAATCAAGGTGGCCTATGTGTGGCTTTGAACTTAACTGGTGATGCCTGTTATACTTTGGTTCCTGACAACTCAGTAATATCACTAGTGTTGTAGATGCATTGAGGCACAAGGAGCTGGATGGTCTGCTAATGTTTGGTTACGAGACAGATTCGGAGTTTGATATCAGTTTCAAATTTTGATATCAGTTCTTATATCAGTGTGTGTGATGTTTTGTTTTTGCACGCTGCTACTGACCCTTGCGAAAGCTATGATAGTGAGATGGGTTGGAGTTGTGATGCCTGGAGATCAGGTACAGATGCCACTGCTACATAAGACTGACCCAGACAAGACTGACCCAGACAACGAAGATGAGGAACTGGTGGTAGAATGCAAACTGATTGAGAAATATCCTTTTAAAATATATAATCTCATTATATGTTATGCATTTATTCTAGATACTATTTAGTATTTTGTAGTCTCTTACTATAGAGGGGTATAATCAAAGGGGGGCAAATGGAAATGTGAATGTCAACTTGGGATAATGAGAAAGTATGATACTGTGCATGTCACATCTTATAATAATAAGATAATCTGCATCTGATGTTCGTTCTTTTTGCAAGATACTGGTTGTGGTTTTCTGTCTTTTCTCCTAGAATGATATTGGAGAAAACCACTGTGAGGGTGGCTAACTGTTCAGGGACCCCGATGTTCTCAAACACTCAAAACAAGGAGGGTGGAAAATGGACGAAGGGCCCTGAACAAGGAAACTGTGGAAATAAAATGTCTGGACTCAAAACACCATCAACAATACAACGAGAGTCGACGCTGCTGAGGAGCTGCAGTGCGATACCTTTTTTATGTCTTCTCTTAAATATATGTATACATTCTACAGTGTTAGATGTAATTTGTGATATAGATAATATTCGAAGTAGGACATTTATATGCTAGTGAGTCCAAAATTATGTTTTGCTTTACTTGGGGATCTTTTCACCTTAATTCCTTTAAGAATGTTGTTCTCTGTCAGTAGGTAAATACACTGGGACCTCATTTGTTTTCTTTTTCTCGGTGCTTAGGGAGATTGGTGCGAGGCAGGGAAAGGTCCATTGGAGGGTCAGATGGGACGGCCAGCCTGAATTTGGAGATTATTTAGTTTTTCTCAGGTTTCCATATGTGTCTGCTTAAGACATATCTCTATATATTTTTCACAAATTCTTTTTAATTGGCTTGGAGTACTATATGTGGTCTTTTAAAGGCAGCGAGGGCCGTGAGAAGAATTTCCTGTCCTGATTGATTGATGGAACTTGTAAGAAAGGAAGCTGCCTGACAGTTTTTTGCTCTCACACTCCAAGAATTTGTTGTCTGGCTAAGGTCAAGCTGCAGCGAGCAGTATAGATGAACTGTCATTCTTGGTACATTTGTAAACATGCATGGGTATTTCTTTTCCTTTTTATGAGGCTCTGCAAGCCTCAAAGGGGAGAAATGAGGTGTATGTTTTTATATGTAGAGCTGTGTTTACATAGAGGCCCAGGGTCAAAGGTCCTCAGAGGGTGCCTCACGGTTTGGAAAAGGGAGTTAATGCTTTGTGACTGAAACCATATGTTTAATGACAATTTTTAGGAAAACAATTGCCTTATTTAAGAGTCGGTGTCATAAAGAAAAATAAATAATTGCGACACACAGACGCAAAGAACCATTCATGCTCTCATAATTAAACCTATGGGAAATTTAGAGTTGACTTAGTATTTAATAACGCCTTATTTATTTCATTTTAAAGATTTTGGGTCTCAGTACTAGACAATACAAGTAAAAGGGCAGCACTCAAAATTTCACCAAAGTGAATGTAGAAAAGTATTACAGTTCTGATGTAAGAATATGAAGGCAGCATTTTAATGTCGTAGCTGGACAAGGTGGTCCGGGTGGTGCTAAATGGCAATGAATTCCCTTGAATCTTGCTAAAGTCAATATACTCTTGTTTTGTATCTATAATTTCCGGTAATTTTATACGAACAAGAAGTACCGTAACTATTTCTACTGCTTTTATTGCTGCTGTTTTTTAAATTTATTGTAATTTTGTATGTTTTTTTTAACCCCGACGAAGGACTGCACACAAATACCAATATGCACGGACGTTTTGCAAAGTTTTGACACAATGTGGGGACTCTGAAGTTGAGTCCCACAATGTGTTTGAGTAAACAGACATATGTCCCCACAAGGTCGGTAATACAAGAACACATACACACAGAATTGTTTATTTTCAAATTTTTTCAAATTCGACCAATCAAAGCAACGGATTATGGAAGGAATGATGTCATAATGTGCCTTTGAAATTTAGATCAAAGGAACATGATGTCACTAGTGTGTGAAACTGCTTCTACACTGGATGCCTATCTCATTTACACACGCCTAGTAAATTGGTTACTTGGACGTAACAATGGAAAAACGCACAGACATGTCGGATGACCTACCTGAGAAGACTTCAATGGACAGCAGAAGTACACTTGGAAAAACATTGACCACTGAAGATATTAAAGAGGTTGTGAGGATGTTTCGAGAGGCTGATGCTGATGGATCTGGAGGGCTGGACATGGAGGAATTCTGTGTCGGATGGGGCAGTTATTCGGCTCTGTGAATGTGGAGGACCTCAAAATCCTCCACATGAAGATTGACGCAAACTGTGATGGAACTGTGGACCTTCTAGAGTTACTAAACTTCCTGCTTACTCAAAGGACGGGATCAGAAGGTTTGGATAAGAAAAATCAGACCTTTCCCAGACCTATCAAAATCATACCCGTGGATCACTATGGATCCATCGTCGGTCTGCTATTCCGTCCCTCCGTGGATGACAGGGAACCTGATGGTGATTCCGAGTTTACAACAGGACAAACCAGGACTTACCAGAAAGGTCAATACCTCTCCATCAGCTCAGATGGTAGGTTCAACTTCTGGACCGACAGCTTTGACGCCTCATACACAATTTCGTTATACATCAAATCAAAGACGACACTTCCTTTCTCTCAAGAGAAGAAAATGCGTGTTAATGACATGGTGTACCTCAGAGAACTCAAACAGGTGGCTATCTCCAGTACTGACAGGGAATTGTTCTTCTACAATTGCAAGGAGTTACCTGAGCTGTTGGCAATCAGTCACTCTCTAATAGTGGAAGAAAGCATTGTGAATGCCATGAACTACCAGTCCAATGGCACTAAAGCAGTGTTTTCCTTTGGTGATACGGAAGGATATTTGTATGTGTTTATCTCCTACAAAATACAGGCAAATGGTCTCTTCTGTCCAAAGGCGTACGAGAGAATTTCTCTGCGGAGTACCCCACTGTTTATGTTTCAGCCCTGTTAGAAAACCCTCTGGAGACTTCCTGTGTGTTAAAGTCGCCATCTTCAATGATACGTGCAGTCAGATCCAATACTTTCCCACGTTGGACTCATTTGCCATCTCGGCAGCTTCTGTAAGACGATGACCCTCGTTGCCCTCCATAAGTCATGCAAACCAAAGTTTCAAAGAAAGTCTTCAAGAGCAGGGGAGTTTATGGTTTTTTCGCATGCGTTGAATACTCCCCGTCAGCTGAGCGTCTGGTGACGGGTGGTACAGACGGCTTACTGCGGCTGTGGTTACCCGACCAAACCGTGTCCTATGCACCCCATTAACAGGACACGCCAAACCCATCACCCACATTTTGTTTAATGATAAGGACAAAATATTTGTCAGTTTATCCGAGGACAGGAATGTACGTGTGTGGTCCGAATGCCTGGCTGTGCATTCAAAGCTTCTACGTTCATGTATGGGACTGGCCCCGATCTCCAGAGTCTTTTATAACACACATAACAATGAGTTAGTCCTGGCTAACTCAAATATAGGAAAATGCCTTGGAAGGGGAACAGATGTTTTCAAAAACATGTTAACATCCCATGACAAGCCCCTGTGCTCTGCACTATATCACAGCCTTTTCAAACAGGTCATCTCTGTTTGCCAGGATGGTGTGGTGACAGTGTGGGATATCCTAACAGGAGTGGCCATCATGCAGTTTAAAGTCACTCAGGATCAGCATGTGGGGCTCACTGCCATGTCATTTGACAAAACAGGGCGCAGACTAATCACAGTTTCTCAGGATAGGAAAGTGAGACTGTGGAACTTTAATGATGGAACAGAGCTTGGCGTTCATCCTGTGACCGTGCCAAAGGAGGTGACAGGTATCGTCTGCATAAACAATAGGTTGTTTGTGTCAGGAAGGAACTCCAAGATCATTTTTGACCTGGACATGGAGCGATATGACAGCAGATTTTTGGAGCACGATTATTTGGACGACATTTCCTCCATGGATGTGCACGAAAACACACTGATTACCGCCTCCAGCAATGGAAATATCGTCATCTGGGACGCCGACACGCTCGAGGCTCTCTACTGGCTTAATGTCACTAAGAGCCCCAAAACACACATAGCGGGCAAAAGTGCTCCAGGCCGGACTGGGAGTCTGGCTGTGGAGGAGAAGCCAAAACCTGTCAGAGACACTGGGAGAATTCCGCTACATAAAAAATCTCCAGCTCTGACAGAGAAAAAGACTGGTGTGACTATCAGTCCTCTCATTATATGTCTGAGGACCAGGGCAGTCAGGGTCGACACAGCCACGCTGCTGACTTCTGCAGAAGGCTACATCTATGCCTGGTCTGTTATTAGCAAGGGAGGGCTGTTAGGAAAGTTCCGGGCTGTGAATGTTGAAGGAGCAGTCGTTGCCACCATGTCAACCGATGTCGACGAACAGATACTACTCACGGGGGACAGTACCGGAAGGATTTATCTGTGGGACATTCAGAGATTTGGATTTAGAAAATGGGCAGACAAAGGGCCATTTGAGGATATAAATGGCTGGCGTGTGTCACTGTGTCCACCTCCACTGTTGGGCTCCTGGCAGTCCCATCTTACACGGGTGGTGAGTGTTATATGTGATACCGCTTGTAAAAACGTAATTACAGCAGGTTTGGACTGCAATGTCCGGCTATGGACAAACGCAGGCCGCTGCCTAGGCCTCTTTGGAAGAGATCGATGGGATGCCACACAACTCTGCGCTGAGGAGAATGCTGACCAGGAACAGGCAGGAAAACCACGCACAGCAGAGACAACAAACATTAAGATGCCATTGCCAGACTCTCACCATCTCACCAGAGTCTCATCATCACCGTCCATATCACCACTACCTGACTTTCAAGACCTCTACAACAGAATTGACGAGGCAACCAGAACGCCTCCGATTAAGCCGACGGCAAGTGATGATCAATTACATGCAAGATTTGATGCTAAACAGCTCTGCCCTGGGTCTCCGCCATCATCACCACCAATACCTGACCCTAAAATCTTCGAGGAGAAATTAAATGAGTTAACACGTCAATTGGCTGAACTTCATGCCTTTGCTAAAAAGGATATAGGGTTTCCTGAAATTCCCAAAAGCATAGACGGATTACAGAAGGAAAGTCTTTCGAAAGACAAAGTTCAGCTCGCACATAGCCAGACTAAGTTCAAGCCACACTCACCCCAGACCCCGCTCATCAGAGGTGGCACTGACCTTAAGCAAAGCTCTCTTCCGACAGCACCTCCATATTTGAGATGGACTAGGTCCAAATATGGACGACCTGTGCTCAAGATTCAGTCCAGAGACGTATTAGACTGCGGCGTACTCACACCATGTCGGCCAAAGACCCTGCCAAGCAAACGGGGGTCTCAGCAAACATCAGAGCATGTACGCTTACCACCCATCTCTGATAAGGTTCAGCTCACGCATCATCAGACTCAACTCAAGCCTCATCCGCCTCAGACCCTGCTCACCAAAGGCTGCACTAATGCAAACACCCTGCCAAGCAAACGGGGGTCTCAACAAACATCAGAGCATGTACGCTTACCACGCATCTCTGATAAGGTTCAGCTCACGCATCATCAGACTCAACTCAAGCCTCATCCGCCTCAGACCCTGCTCACCAAAGGCTGCACTAATGCAAACACCCTGCTAAGCAAACGGGGGTCTCAGCAAACATCAGAGCATGTACGCTTACCACGCATCTCTGATAAGGTTCAGCTCACGCATCATCAGACTCAACTCAAGCCTCATCCGCCTCAGACCCTGCTCACCAAAGGCTGCACTAATGCAAATACCCTGCTAAGCAAACGGGGGTCTCAGCAAACATCAGAGCATGTACGCTTACCACGCATCTCTGATAAGGTTCAGCTCACGCATCATCAGACTCAACTCAAGCCTCATCCGCCTCAGACCTTGCTCACCAAAGGCTGCACTAATGCAAATACCCTGCCAAGCAAACGGGGGTCTCAGCAAACATCAGAGCATGTACGCTTACCACGCATCTCTGATAAGGTTCAGCTCACGCATCATCAGACTCAACTCAAGCCTCATCCGCCTCAGACCCTGCTCACCAAAGGCTGCACTAATGCAAATACCCTGCCAAGCAAACGGGGGTCTCAGCAAACATCAGAGCATGTACGCTTACCACGCATCTCTGATAAGGTTCAGCTCACGCATCATCAGACTCAACTCAAGCCTCATCCGCCTCAGGCCCTGCTCACCAAAGGCTGCACTAAGGCTACAATACAGCCGATGCCACAGTACAGTCAAGCAGGAGTCTGAAAGCACAAGACAGCATGTACGCTTACCACCCATCTCTGATAAGTTTCAGTTGACTCATAGCCAGACTTAACCCTCCGGGTTCTCTGGTTTCTCCAACAGCGTAAAGAAATGCAATTCCAAATTAATGAAAACAAATACATCGAAATTTAAAAACAAAATAAATAAAATTCAATAAAAATACCCAAAATAAACAAACAATATTTCCTGCAAGTATTTGATTGATTTAACAGTTTCATTAACAGGAGTGACTCATTTGGCTATTGGCCGATGTTTTTGCCCCACTGTACTGTTTGATGCCTTAATCAGGCTGTATATACATGTTTGCGCGCACACGCACACGCACACAAGCACAAAATAACAAAATAAGTTTCATACACTGTATTAAGTCTCCTGCCTTTCCCAATCTAATGTATGCAGCACAGCTGTGCTTCAGTGAGACGGAATGACTTAATCATAATTATACTTAAGTGTGGGTGTTTACATTGAAAAATACATACCTGTATCAACATATACTGTAATAAGAAATGTGGACTTAATGTACAGTGGCTTCAGAAAGCATTCACACCCCTTCACACTTTGTGTTGAATATTTAGCTGTACGTGGATAAAATTGCCATTTTTAGCCCCTCATTAGATCCACTCAAATCTAATAAACCTGTCATTTACAAAAGTATTCATACCCTTAATTCAGTACTTTGTTCAGGCCCTTTTGGCCGCGATTACAGCCTTGAGTCTTCTTGGTTATGACGCCACAAGTTTTGCACACCTGGATTTGGGGATTTTCTGCCGTTCTTCTCTGCAGATCCTCTCAAGCTCTGTCAGGTCGGACGAGGACCCTCGGTGGACAGCCTTTTACATGTTTCTCCAGAGATGTTTGCCTGGGTTCTGAGGTCCTGAGCGCTTTGGACCAGGTATTCATTAAGGGTATCTCTGTACTTTACTCCGTTCAGCTTTCCCTCGACCCTGACCAGTCTCCCTGTTCCCTGTTCCAGCTGCTGAAAAACACCCCCACAGCATGATGCTGCCACCACCATGCTACACCACTGAGATGGTAATGGGCAGGTGATGAGCGCTGCCTGGTTTCTTCCAGACATGACGCCTAGTTCATTCTTGGTCTCACTGGCAGAGAATCTTGTTTCTCACAGTCTGACATTCCTTGAGGTGCTTTTTTGCAAACTCCAAGCAGCTTTCATGTGTCTTTCACTGAGGACAGGCTTCCGCCTGGCCACTCTGCCGTAAAGTCCAGATCACTGGAGTGTTGCAGTTTAGGGAAAGTCTTTGCACAAGCTGCTTGTGTGAGAACTTTGGCTTCCTACGAAAAACATGTTTGTATTTGTCTAAACAATAATGTATCGTGATACCAAAATATATTGTTTTGGTATCAGTGTGATCCTCAGGTATGGAATCAGCACCAGCACCATCATTTCAATTGATGCCCTAAATATAAAACCTTTTTTCATTTTTTTATCTCATAGAGGGTTTTGTTTGGTAATTGCTTTGCTTCACATGTAATGGACATGATAGAAAATAAAGAAATGAAATGTAAACAAGTTTTTGACGTGGTTAGCAGAATTTGTAATCTTCGCTGCTTGGTAAATAAGCACTGCTAAGTTTCTAAATGAAAGTCATTTATTTAATCCAAACTATTGCATATTTTTGTGTTGTTTTGGTTTGTGTATTCTGTATTTACATGGATTTTCTTTCTTTTCTTTTCTTTTCTTTTTTTTTTTTCCTGTGCGACAGCCTGTTCTTTTTCTTGGGTTTGGTTTTTGTTTTTGAGCTTCTGCAATGACCTACTTTACCTACAGGGATCAATAAAGTTTCATCATATCTTAGACAAAAAGACACAAACAACCCCAAATTGCTCCTGATGGCAGCTAGCACCTTGCGTAGTAGCTCTCTGCCATCAGTATGTGAGTGTGTGTGAATGGGTGGATGAGAGGCAAATTGTAAAGGATAAAACACCTATATGAATCCAGCCATTGGCTATTTACCATTTGGTAGTAATCACAATGTAGCCACAAATTTAACAGCTTAGTTCTGGGGACACGGTGACGTCGCTAAAAAGAAGTCTGACAGGGTTATTCTGCAGAAGTTGACGTGTTTCTCTGAGGGTCACCCACATAATACACAACATAACATAACTCATATTGACAGGAAGCGTACTTAAACGTCAGAGATGAAATGAAAGCAGTATTCTCGTCAAAGAGAGACAAATGCTAAAAGGCTGTATGCAATTGACAAAGACACTTGCTCCAAATTACTTTATCTTCTTATATTTATGTTTCAGATACAGTGAAGTCTGAATATTAAAAGAGTCGTTAGTTTTCATTCGCATTAAATCTGAACAGATGCCACAATCTTTCCGCTGCAGTCCTTTTTCCTGCAGCCGCTCAGGTTTCCTGCTCAGCCAGGGCTTTGCGGTCACAGATCCAGACTCTTTAGCACAAAAGGAAGGTTTTAAGCCTACTCTTAAATGGGGAGAGGGTGTCTGCCTCCTGGACCTAAACAGGAAGATGGTTCCACTGTAGAGGAGCCTGATAACTGAAGGCTCTGCCTCCTATTCTACTTTGGGAGACCCTAGGAACCACAAGCAAGCCTGCGTTCTGGGAGCGCAGTGTTCTAGTGGGGTAATAGGGTACTATGAGCTCTTTAGGATATGATGGTGCCTGACCATTAAGGGCTTTGTAGGTGAGGAGGAGGATTTGAAATTCTTCCTGAATTTTATAGGGGGCCAATGCAGAGAAGCTAACACAGGAGAAATATGATCTCTTTTCCTAGTTCCTGTCAGTACTGGTGCTGCAGCATTCTGGATCAACTGGAGAGTATTTAAAGATTTGTGGGGACAAGCTGATAATAGGGAGTTGCAATAATCCAGCCTAGAAGTAACAAAAGCATGGACTAGTTTTTGAGTATTTTTTTGAGACAGGAAGTGCCTGATTTTTGCAATGTTACTTAGGGGAAAAAAGGCGGTTCTTGAACTGTGTTTTATGTGGGGGTTAAAGGACATATCTGGATCCTGATAACTCCGAGATTCCTAACTGTGGTGCTGGAGGCCAGGGCAATGCCATCTAGAGTAACTGTACCATTAGATAATGTGTTTTGGGGTTGGAGTTGTTGGGGGCCAAAGCACAACAACTTCAGTTTTGTCTGAGTTTAACAGCAGAGGTTGCTGATCATCCAGGTCTTTATGTCCTTAAGGCATGCTTTAAGTTTAGCTAACTCGTTGGTTTCATCGGGCTTCATTGACATATACAGTTGGGTATCACGTGCATAACAAGGAAAGTTTATGGAGTTCTCCCTAATAATATTGCCTAAATGAAGCATATATAAGGTGAATAGAACTGGTCCAAGCACAGAACCTCGTGGAACTCCGTGACCACCTTTTGAGTTCGTGGAGGATTTATCGTTAACGTGCACAAAGTGAAATCGATCTGATAAATAGGACTTAAACCAGCTGAGAGCGGTTCCTTTAATGCCAATTAAATGTTCCAGTCTCTGTAATAGGATATGATGGTCAATGGTATCAAATGCAGCACTAAGATCTAACAAGGCAAGTACAGAGACAAGTCCTTTGTCAGATGCAATTAGAAGGTAATTTGTAACTTTGGCCAGTGCTGTCTCTGTGCTATGGTGCACTCTAAATCCCCACTGAAAATCCTCAAACAAACTATTATCATGTAAAAAGTCACACAAGTGGTTGGCGACAGCTTTCTCAAGGATCTTAGAGAGAAAGGGAAGGTTAGATTTGGGTCTATAGTTGGCTAAAACATCTGGATCAGGAATATGCTTTTTAAGAAGAGGTTTAATTACAGCTGTTTTAAAGGACTGTGGTACATAGCCTGTTAATAAAGACAGATTGATTCTATCTAATGAAGAGGTGCTAGCTAAGGGTAAAACTTCCTTAAGCAGCCTAGTTGGGATGGGGTCTAGGAGACAAGTTGATGGTTTGGATGAAGACATTGTTGAAGTTAGAAGGCGAAGGTCCATGGAAGAAAAACGGTCTACGTATGTATCAGGCTTTACAGCTGTTTCTAATGGTACTGTGTTTGAAGATAAATCGGTGCCTGTTGAGGGTAGGAAGTGGAAGGCCACGTCCTTTCAAGTTCCCGTGTACCTTGCTTTAATACGCGGGTTTGGGCGTTAAAGCATGGAGCTAACTCACTTTGTTTTATGATCCTCTTTTTCAGAGGGGCAATAGAGTTGAGTTTCATTCTCATTGAGCCTGCAGCACTATCAACAACATGATCAATTTGAGAGGGACTAAAGTTAGCATAGGAGTCCTCTGTTATATTGAAACATGGCAGAGAATTAAATGCTGATGGAATCGGTTCCTTAAATTTAGCTACAGTACTATCGGATAGATATCTAGAAGAGACATTTCTGCCTAATAGCGTGTAGTTCAGTAATAGGAATTCAAAAGTTAGCCAAACAATGGTCCGATAGAGGAGGATTCCGTGGAAAGACTATTGAATGTTCAATTTCGATGCCATAAGTCAGAACGAGGCTTAGGGTGTGGTTAAAACAGTGAGTGGGTTTATTTACACCCTGAGCGAAGCCGATAAACGCAGTTTTTAAGGCTATCATTATCCACATACATATGAATATTGAAATCAACGTACTGTAATTACTTTATCTGTACTAAGGACTAAACTTGATAAAAACTCTGAGAATTGGGAGAGAAATTCAGAGTATGGGCCAGGAGCGCGGTACGCTATAACAACTAGAATAGGCTTTAAAGTTTTCCATGATGGATGTGTAAGACTAAGAACCAGGGTTGCAAATGAGTTATAATTGAGTTTAGTTTCAGGGTTGATTATTAGCCTTGAGTTAAAAATGGCTGCAACTTCACCTCCTCGGCCGGTGCCTCGAGGAATGTGAGTATTGATATGACCGGGGGGAGTGGATTCATTTAGGCTAACATATTCATCATGACACAGCCAGGTTTCAGTGAGACTAAATATATCGATAGGATGATCAGATATTAGCTCGTTTACTAATACGGCTTTGGCTGGGAGCGATCTAATGTTTAAGATTCCACATTATACTCTCCTATTTTGTTGTACTTCTGCAGTGGTGGTCTTTATTTTTATTAGGTTTTCTGTGTACAACTCCTCTTCTGTTTATTTTTGAGTTGAATCATTTAGGTGGTCGGGGGGCAGACACAGTCTCTATGGGGTTTTGGGTGGGTGACTGCCGTAATGGAAGCACAGAGAAGCGTGTAAGACAGCAACTCTCCCTCCTGGTCTCAACTCTGGCTTGTCATTGTTTTGGTCTACTAATAAACTCATTCAAATTTCTAGATATTAGAGCTGTTTCATGCTCCGAGTGGGATGAATGCCGTCTGTCCTAATCAGACCAGGTCTTCCCCGAAAAGTCTGCCAATTATCTACAAAGCCCACATCGGTTGCTGGAGACCAACTCGACAGCCATCGGTTGAATATACGTGTCATCGCTGGTCAGATTAGGCAGGGACCCAGAGAAAACTACGGAGTCGGACATTGTCTTTGCATATGTACACACCGACTCAACATTAATTTTTGTAACCGCCAGTTGGCGTAAATCGGTGTCGTTACTGTCGCCGTGAATAACGGTCTTACTATATGTACGTTTATCCTTAGCCAGCAGTTTCAAATAGGATTCTACATCGCCCGCTCTGGCCCCAGGAATACATTTGACTATGGTCGCTGGTGTCGCTACCTTCACGTTTCTCAAAATAGAGCTGCCAATAACCAGAGTTGGTTTCTCAGCGGGTGTGTTGCCGAGTAGGGAGCATCTGTTTGAAACCTAAACTATTTGGTGGTGAACCACGGGAGCCGCCCCAGCCGCTCTAGCCTCCCGGCAGGGGAGTAGGAGCTACGCTAGGTCCGCTCGCACCAGCTACTGGGGGCTGGCTAACTACCGAGGCTAACGATTTGGTTTCCATGGTGCGGAGCCTCGCCTCCATCACTGCAAATAAACTACATTTATTACATGTACCATTATCGCTAAAGGAGGAAGAGTTGTAACTAAACATAAGACAGACCGAGCAGGAGAGTGAGAAGAAGAGAGAGAAGCCATCGCTAACTGCTAAGCTAAAGTAACTGGCCGATCTGAAAGTGTGAAGTAGCAAGAAAATCGCTAAAAGAAGGAGAGAGCTAAGGCTGCTAAAGCAGAACTAATGTTCGTTTACATGTACAGCGGGTAATTATCTGGTGTAATGAAGAACGTAGAAAAATTAACTGGGTGGAGGCAGAGCAGCAAAACTCGCAACCAGTCAAACAGACGCCGGCAACAGGAAATGACACGATACGCTTACCTCAGCACGTCAGCGTCACCGCTTCCGCATGCATACAAGATATTGAAATGCCTTTGAGATCACCTTTTTTCTCAAAGACATTTCCATTGAGAACTAAATAAATACAACGGTATATTTAGATAATAATCTGAGGTAGCGCTGTTCAGTCCCTGTAGAAACTGAAACTGAGGCCAACGTGAAACTGAGTCGTGTAACCCGGGTTGAATCTAAAGAGTATTTTCTTCTTCATCGCCCCAGGATGTTGTTGCTAGTTTTGCTCTCTGCTGTTGCACCTCTCCTCCTTCCTCTTTCTCCCAGTTTTCCCTCCCCCCTGAGCTTCCTGTTTTCTCTTTGCTCCTTTATTACTCCATCCAAATATATTATAATGTTTCCTGCTACAGTGGCTCAGAAGGCTCTCAGCTTTTTTTTTGCTTTTTGTGTCCTTGCGACATAAAACTGCAGCGTTTGCTTTAACTGTTGAGAGAGGAGCTTTATCATTTGCACATCCAGTCAGTCTACTGGAAACCAGGATCAGAAGGAAAAGTAAAACCCGCACAATGACTCTGACCTACAACATTTCAGTCTTAGCTGAATGTGGTTGTTAAAATGCTTGATACCTTAACCAAATGCATTAACTGTTGTCATGTCACTTCTTCTCTCTCCTATCGGTCATAATCACTGTGTATAAAACGAATACGATTAAAACAGCATTGAGAAATATCCGTGTGTAAAAATAAAAATATTGTCTTCTCCCCTTTCTGCAGTCGGCCCCGCTCTGGTGGACCGCTCAGATCACGTCATACATAAACATACATGACAGCTTCATGAAGCCAGAAGTTCTGTACCACAACCTAAGAACCGCAAAGATTTACTATAATCAACGGTGTGTTTCGCCCGATGCGGTGAAATATCCATAAAAACATCCTCCCTGATGTTGCTTAGAAACATTTTCCCCTGCCTCCAGCCGACCCCTGACTGCTGGACCGACGAGTTGTAAAACTCTCTGACTCAACGGCTGGAGCAGATGTAAATGACTCCTTGTACAAATGCATCCAGTGTGAATGCTCCCTTGGAGTTTGGTTACTTGTGTTTTACTGCAGAGTATCGGTTTCTTTTAAACAACAGACAAATAAATAAGTGTACGTTATTTCCCAGATCGGTGAAACGTCCCGACCCGTTTCTGACCGATTGATGTGTATGTCCGTTTTGGACATCGTGTGGCTTTTTGACCGTGCAAGGACATTGGAAAACAATGGATTTCCCATCTTTTCACTTAACTCGCATCGTCACAGCTAAACTTCAAAGTGGCGTCAAATCCCAGAAGAACCATTGGCCAGGATTAATTTCTAAATTTTAAATGATTTCATTCTTCCAGCTGCAGAACCACAGCTGGCACATCACAGCTTAGCGAGGATAAAATGGAAACGAGCTCATGTGTGTCTGTACAGGGAGTCTCATCAGACACATAAAACATGTACTTTAACCTGTCACTAGACAAGATAACCAAGGTACTACAGAACGGTCTGGCTGTTGAAAACATCTGTACTGATGTAAAAAATGTAAAAAATAGTTACAGACCTAAAACAGATAAAAAATAGAAGAAAATACAAACTGTCTCATTCACGCACAAAGTGGCAAGAAAACGTATGTGAACCCTGATCTTCTGACAAGTAAAATCAAACACAGTGTGCTTAATCTAATAACAAACATTAATAATCTTTTGTGTCTTTATTGAACACACACATTAAACATTCACAGTGCTGCATGCTCTTCCTGAACTATTCAACCTTAGTGTCACGAGTCCACAAAACATTTTGCCAGTAGGGTTGTGGAGTTTCAAGGTGCTCTTTGGCAAAACGTATTCGGTATGGACAAGAAAAATGCAATTATTTGTGTGTTATTTGTGAAAATGGATTGTGTTTGTTCATTATTGTAACTTAGGTGAAGATCTGAAGGTATTTTAAGGTAAATTTATACATAAATGAAGATAACTCCAAAGGGTTCACCTACTTTTTCTTGCCAATGTAAATAAGAGAGGTAAAGATTATTCACTGAGATATAAATTGTTGTTTACGTCAGCATGAACAACAATTTAGTCGGACACAAAAACAAAGTACCGTGTTCTGAGGGAGCCGAATGAGTCAAGTGGGTACAGATATTACTTTGAATGCTGCTGAAGGGCTTTGGAAATGTAAACTACAACAGTATCGATGATTTAGATCAGATACTGTATTGTGTAAGATGACTGAATCACAGAACCAGATGTATCGCAGATTAAGAGTGAAGTTTTTCCACCTGCCGCTCACTAACATGTAAAAGATACAGCTGTGTGTGGCACGCTTTTCTTTTAATTATAAGCTTTGGTTTTGCAAACGGTCAAAACTTTATACGACACCTTTGACTTTACTGTTTTGCATTCTGGTAATATTATGCCACCACCTGTTTCTTCAGGTGTATTGGTATGTACCCCTTGGACCTTGTGAAATAATAAAAAGTTTTAAAAAATCCAAAAAGTACTGTACTTAAGTAAATGTACATTCCCCCACTGATTTTAAATCACTAATAATCCACAAAGATCCACACGTATTCTTCCTGTCACGTGATTCTTGTACTGGGCCTGTTGGAAACTAATTAAAAAGAGAGGAAAAATAAAGGACTGATACAAAGAGACCTTTCCTTTGCAATTGGCACGTACCAAGTGACTCATTCTTCACAGCCAAAACATCTATTTTACTATTCCGTACAAGGAAATTCCGATATAAAATATAACACTTGAGAGAAAAAAATAAATAAATAAAAGAAATATATCAAATCAGCAAAAAGAAAAGAGCCATAACACTCCCCCTTTTCTGATGACCCCTCTTCTCCCGAACATTTTGCACCGACCCGGCCCAATCCTCCTCCCGCTGCTGCCGACCGCAACACCTGCGGGTTAAATCCCCGGAGGAGAAGAGACGCTGGAGGTAAGACTGGTGATGCCACTCAAAACACACAGCTAAACTTCAGGACTGGAAACTAGTTTAATGGGTTTATTTTAATAATGGTGGCTGGTTAAAGGCGTTGGAAATATTCAACAATTGATTAGAACATTGTCAAATTAATTAACATTAGCAGTTAGCGCTAGCTTTGCTCGGGCAATGTGTCAGCATTTATCTAGCGTAACAGATGTTTATTTAAATGTATGTTATTTGGGATTTTAACAAACGTCCGAGCAAGCATTTGATGATAGTATGAGTGACTCTGATTCAGCGCATGACTACATGAAAGTCAAAATAGCATAACGTTAGCAAGCCTTACCAACAAGGCAGGCAACTGAATGTGGGTAATACGGTCAACAGCTCAGGAAAAGCAAGTGTGGTGATGTGGGGTGGGGAAGCTCGTAACTGGCTAATTACATAGCTGACTAGGCATGTTATTGCCAGCGTGAGATTGAATCTTGCATGAGTGAACGTGGTGAACTTGATGTTTATCTGGGTTGTCCGCTTTTTAAGCTAATTATCCTTTGGCCTACTAGCTGCTAAAAGTTGCTTTTTGCATTGCGAAGGAAGGTCACGTTGGCCTATTTGGTCACTGTAATCAATGTTGTCCTTATTTCTTAATCGGACACAACTTTTGTAGGCTGCTGTTAGTTATCATTCATGTGTCTGCATGTGTCTGTGGAGATTGTCACCTATGTAATCATACAGCTCGTTCATGATAGCACCTGTCATAATGTCTCTCTTTAGTGACGGTCACAGCGCGGTTGTGAGATAGTGAGAAAAGCAGCATATGAAAACTTGATGCTTCAATCAGATTGGGTTGAAAAATGCTGAATAAACTGACGTAACTTAGTCAGGGTTCAAATATTGCACTGGTGCGCTGGTATGGCTGACTGGTGCACCTAAATAATACAGGACTATCACTGAGGTTATTATTTCCACCTATTTTTTTCGCCTCTATTACAATTAAAAGTGTAAATTTAGTTGATTTGGTGAGTGAGTAGTCTCACGATCAGTGGCACTTAACCTTTTTTTTTTCAGTCAAGATGTCTATATAAAACACACTGTAAAGTGACTGAAGACATTATCGTCGGGCCTTTGCAGGAGATGGCGGCAACAAGGTCCCGGGGGGGCCGAGATAAAACCTAAGGATGAGGCTGCATGTTTTCCATCCCTGTGTAAAGACAAGGATGGTTTTGATATAACGTACATAAATTCATTCAAAGGCGAGTAACACAGAACTGTGTTTACGTATTGTCTAAACGTTGTCACTTTTCCTATCTAATCATCTGTTCTTTGTTAGGTCGAGGAGTGTTCAGCTGCCGACACTTCCAAAGGGAGAATTCCTTGTTGATTATAGAGGAGAAGTCCTAACTAAAACAAGAATATGAAAGAAGGCACAGAGTGTACCATGACAAGCTTCAAGTTTTTGTGTTGGAACTTTGTTTCAATGGAAAATAGTTACGGTATGTACCTTGCTGTACTTAATTTTGCAACGTTTTGGCTAAATTATAGGTCACCCAGAGATACACACTGCTTTTTCTTGCACCATGCTATTAAAAGTAGCAGTAATTTTGAACAGATTAGTAATCCATCCTGAAACTTGATTCTTTGACCTGCATTCGCTGCTTGTGTGTTTCAGTCTAAATTGTTACACCTTGTAATTAGCACTGTGTTCTTGCTATGTCAAGATTGATGCTGCCAAAGAAGACGGCTCTCTAGGGAGACCCGTTAACCATGAACATGTGAACCCGAAGAGCAAAGTTAAAACAATCACAGTGGATGGAAAGCCCCGTCTGTGCCTATTTGCACTAAAGGACATCGGTCCTGGGGAAGAGATCACATACAATTACAGAGATTCTGACTGGCCGTGGAGAAGCTAATTATCCTTTGGCCTACTAGCTGCTAAAAGTTGCTTTTTGCATTGCGAAGGAAGGTCACGTTGGCCTATTTGGTCACTGTAATCAATGTTGTCCTTATTTCTTAATCGGACACAACTTTTGTAGGCTGCTGTTAGTTATCATTCATGTGTCTGCATGTGTCTGTGGAGATTGTCACCTATGTAATCATACAGCTCGTTCATGATAGCACCTGTCATAATGTCTCTCTTTAGTGACGGTCACAGCGCGGTTGTGAGATAGTGAGAAAAGCAGCATATGAAAACTTGATGCTTCAATCAGATTGGGTTGAAAAATGCTGAATAAACTGACGTAACTTAGTCAGGGTTCAAATATTGCACTGGTGCGCTGGTATGGCTGACTGGTGCACCTAAATAATACAGGACTATCACTGAGGTTATTATTTCCACCTATTTTTTTCGCCTCTATTACAATTAAAAGTGTAAATTCTTAGTTGATTTGGTGAGTGAGTAGTCTCACGATCAGTGGCACTTAACCTTTTTTTTCAGTCAAGATGTCTATATAAAACACACTGTAAAGTGACTGAAGACATTATCGTCGGGCCTTTGCAGGAGATGGCGGCAACAAGGTCCCGGGGGGGCCGAGATAAAACCTAAGGATGAGGCTGCATGTTTTCCATCCCTGTGTAAAGACAAGGATGGTTTTGATATAACGTACATAAATTCATTCAAAGGCGAGTAACACAGAACTGTGTTTACGTATTGTCTAAACGTTGTCACTTTTCCTATCTAATCATCTGTTCTTTGTTAGGTCGAGGAGTGTTCAGCTGCCGACACTTCCAAAGGGGAGAATTCCTTGTTGATTATAGAGGAGAAGTCCTAACTAAAACAAGAATATGAAAGAAGGCACAGAGTGTACCATGACAAGCTTCAAGTTTTTGTGTTGGAACTTTGTTTCAATGGAAAATAGTTACGGTATGTACCTTGCTGTACTTAATTTTGCAACGTTTTGGCTAAATTATAGGTCACCCAGAGATACACACTGCTTTTTCTTGCACCATGCTATTAAAAGTAGCAGTAATTTTGAACAGATTAGTAATCCATCCTGAAACTTGATTCTTTGACCTGCATTCGCTGCTTGTGTGTTTCAGTCTAAATTGTTACACCTTGTAATTAGCACTGTGTTCTTGCTATCTCAAGATTGATGCTGCCAAAGAAGACGGCTCTCTAGGGAGACCCGTTAACCATGAACATGTGAACCCGAAGAGCAAAGTTAAAACAATCACAGTGGATGGAAAGCCCCGTCTGTGCCTATTTGCACTAAAGGACATCGGTCCTGGGGAAGAGATCACATACAATTACAGAGATTCTGACTGGCCGTGGAGAAGCAAAGTATTTACAGATGGAACTTAACTTTCACAAAGACTGAACACTTGGCTCTGAACATTGTGAACATTGTACCTAAATGGTTTTAACATACTTATACTCAAATGAATACACAGTTTAGTTTTAACAATTTGCCAATCGTGTGGCAACGTTAAAGTGTTATTACTTCATATTGAATCCCCTGTTGTACTGTTTACACAGGGGACTTCAGGGGAAAGCAAGAATAAGCATAGCATTAAAGTATTCAACATTAAATGCATGCTTCACATTTTACAGGGGACTCCCGACATAGAACAACAATCAAATGGTTCAGCCAGCTGTGTAGCAGATGATGAGGCAGAGAAGGTAAAAACTGTATAGATTGTTTCTCTCTGTTTTGTGAAAAAACCTCACAAAACCTGTACCTGAAAGGTACATGCACATTGAGGACTGTGTGCTGATAACTTATGGATTTTATTGGTCTGTGTGCTAGAATAAATTGTCACACTCTTTAATTTTTAATTCACAGTATCACCTGTATGACAAAGTTCTGTCCTTGTGCAACGCTTCCCTCGCAACCGGTCAAAGGCCAGTCAACCGTCAGCCGGTCCATCGTCAGGCTGGTCGGCCCCATAGCCAGCAGGGTTTTGAGCCCCTTATATGCAGAGTCTGTGGTTCCATGTCATGCACGCTCAGTGAGGAGGCAGAGTCCAAGCTCATGGCCGCTGATGTCCTCCCATGTCCTCAGCTTGTGCCTGAGAAGGTGGTCCTTGTTGGCTGTGGTGGCCTTACAACACAACCCAGATGTATCTATGAGCTGGACATTGAGATTTATGGGTCCAAATTCTGCTTGGAACACACATTCATGTTGCCCTCAGGATGAATTGTAACTACTATGGTGATCCCTTAATTTTCCACATTGTGTCATCGTCAGGTCAAAATTTGAAATAAACCAACATTCCCATCAGCCTCAGTTGTACTTTGATTTTAGTGTTAATTAACAAATGTTAGCCTAATGACATGCCAGACTAGGATGGTGGACATGGTAAATGGTATACCCGCGTAGCATCAGCATGTTAGCATTGTCATTTTGAGAATGTTAGCATGCTGACGTTTAGCCTCAAGTACTACTGTGTTTTCTTGGGCCCTGCATGTCATGTAGAATCATAGTGGAGACCTCTGAGAACTGGACTTGTTGGCCCATCCTTCAGTCAACCCTTCAATCCATCCCAGGAACCAGAAGCTTTGTTTGTGGTCTCTTTCTGCTCCACGCTCCCATGTCACTTTGCTTAGAAACTGGATTTGTCAAGACCTTGACAAATCAAGGCTGGACTTTCCCGTTTTACCACGTTAGGTTAACGTTAGCATGTGTTTTTTTTTTTTGTTTGTTTCATTCATGGATTCTGTCATAAAGAAAAATAAATAATTGCGACACGCAGACGCAAAGAACCATTCATGCTCTCATAATTAAACCTATGGGAAATTTAGAGTTGACTTAGTATTTAATAACGCCTTATTTATTTCATTTTAAAGATTTTGGGTCTCAGTACTAGACAATACAAGTAAAAGGGCAGCACTCAAAATTTCACCAAAGTGAATGTAGAAAAGTATTACAGTTCTGATGTAAGAATATGAAGGCAGCATTTTAATGTCGTAGCTGGACAAGGTGGTCCGGGTGGTGCTAAATGGCAATGAATTCCCTTGAATCTTGCTAAAGTCAATATACTCTTGTTTTGTATCTATAATTTCCGGTAATTTTATACGAACAAGAAGTACCGTAACTATTTCTACTGCTTTTATTGCTGCTGTTTTTTAAATTTATTGTAATTTTGTATGTTTTTTTTAACCCCGACGAAGGACTGCACACAAATACCAATATGCACGGACGTTTTGCAAAGTTTTGACACAATGTGGGGACTCTGAAGTTGAGTCCCCACAATGTGTTTGAGTAAACAGACATATGTCCCCACAAGGTCGGTAATACAAGAACACATACACACAGAATTGTTTATTTTCAAATTTTTTCAAATTCGACCAATCAAAGCAACGGGATTATGGAAGGGAATGATGTCATAATGTGCCTTTGAAATTTAGATCAAAGGAACATGATGTCACTAGTGTGTGAAACTGCTTCTACACTGGATGCCTATCTCATTTACACACACGCCTAGTAAATTGGTTACTTGGACGTAACAATGGAAAAACGCACAGACATGTCGGATGACCTACCTGAGAAGACTTCAATGGACAGCAGAAGTACACTTGGAAAAACATTGACCACTGAAGATATTAAAGAGGTTGTGAGGATGTTTCGAGAGGCTGATGCTGATGGATCTGGAGGGCTGGACATGGAGGAATTCTGTGTCGGGATGGGGCAGTTATTCGGCTCTGTGAATGTGGAGGACCTCAAAATCCTCCACATGAAGATTGACGCAAACTGTGATGGAACTGTGGACCTTCTAGAGTTACTAAACTTCCTGCTTACTCAAAGGACGGGATCAGAAGGTTTGGATAAGAAAAATCAGACCTTTCCCAGACCTATCAAAATCATACCCGTGGATCACTATGGATCCATCGTCGGTCTGCTATTCCGTCCCTCCGTGGATGACAGGGAACCTGATGGTGATTCCGAGTTTACAACAGGACAAACCAGGACTTACCAGAAAGGTCAATACCTCTCCATCAGCTCAGATGGTAGGTTCAACTTCTGGACCGACAGCTTTGACGCCTCATACACAATTTCGTTATACATCAAATCAAAGACGACACTTCCTTTCTCTCAAGAGAAGAAAATGCGTGTTAATGACATGGTGTACCTCAGAGAACTCAAACAGGTGGCTATCTCCAGTACTGACAGGGAATTGTTCTTCTACAATTGCAAGGAGTTACCTGAGCTGTTGGCAATCAGTCACTCTCTAATAGTGGAAGAAAGCATTGTGAATGCCATGAACTACCAGTCCAATGGCACTAAAGCAGTGTTTTCCTTTGGTGATACGGAAGGATATTTGTATGTGTTTATCTCCTACAAAATACAGGCAAATGGTCTCTTCTGTCCAAAGGCGTACGAGAGAATTTCTCTGCGGGAGTACCCCACTGTTTATGTTTCAGCCCTGTTAGAAAACCCCTCTGGAGACTTCCTGTGTGTTAAAGTCGCCATCTTCAATGATACGTGCAGTCAGATCCAATACTTTCCCACGTTGGACTCATTTGCCATCTGCGGCAGCTTCTGTAAGACGATGACCCTCGTTGCCCTCCATAAGTCATGCAAAACCAAAGTTTCAAAGAAAGTCTTCAAGAGCAGGGGAGTTTATGGTTTTTTCGCATGCGTTGAATACTCCCCGTCAGCTGAGCGTCTGGTGACGGGTGGTACAGACGGCTTACTGCGGCTGTGGTTACCCGACCAAACCGTGTCCTATGCACCCCCATTAACAGGACACGTCAAACCCATCACCCACATTTTGTTTAATGATAAGGACAAAATATTTGTCAGTTTATCCGAGGACAGGAATGTACGTGTGTGGTCCGAGAATGCCTGGCTGTGCATTCAAAGCTTCTACGTTCGCGGTATGGGACTGGCCCCGATCTCCAGAGTCTTTTATAACACACATAACAATGAGTTAGTCCTGGCTAACTCAAATATAGGAAAATGCCTTGGAAGGGGAACAGATGTTTTCAAAAACATGTTAACATCCCATGACAAGCCCCTGTGCTCTGCACTATATCACAGCCTTTTCAAACAGGTCATCTCTGTTTGCCAGGATGGTGTGGTGACAGTGTGGGATATCCTAACAGGAGTGGCCATCATGCAGTTTAAAGTCACTCAGGATCAGCATGTGGGGCTCACTGCCATGTCATTTGACAAAACAGGGCGCAGACTAATCACAGTTTCTCAGGATAGGAAAGTGAGACTGTGGAACTTTAATGATGGAACAGAGCTTGGCGTTCATCCTGTGACCGTGCCAAAGGAGGTGACAGGTATCGTCTGCATAAACAATAGGTTGTTTGTGTCAGGAAGGAACTCCAAGATCATTTTTGACCTGGACATGGAGCGATATGACAGCAGATTTTTGGAGCACGATTATTTGGACGACATTTCCTCCATGGATGTGCACGAAAACACACTGATTACCGCCTCCAGCAATGGAAATATCGTCATCTGGGACGCCGACACGCTCGAGGCTCTCTACTGGCTTAATGTCACTAAGAGCCCCAAAACACACATAGCGGGCAAAAGTGCTCCAGGCCGGACTGGGAGTCTGGCTGTGGAGGAGAAGCCAAAACCTGTCAGAGACACTGGGAGAATTCCGCTACATAAAAAATCTCCAGCTCTGACAGAGAAAAAGACTGGTGTGACTATCAGTCCTCTCATTATATGTCTGAGGACCAGGGCAGTCAGGGTCGACACAGCCACGCTGCTGACTTCTGCAGAAGGCTACATCTATGCCTGGTCTGTTATTAGCAAGGGAGGGCTGTTAGGAAAGTTCCGGGCTGTGAATGTTGAAGGAGCAGTCGTTGCCACCATGTCAACCGATGTCGCATTTAACAGATACTACTCACGGGGGACAGTACCGGAAGGATTTATCTGTGGGACATTCAGAGATTTGGATTTAGAAAATGGGCAGACAAAGGGCCATTTGAGGATATAAATGGCTGGCGTGTGTCACTGTGTCCACCTCCACTGTTGGGCTCCTGGCAGTCCCATCTTACACGGGTGGTGAGTGTTATATGTGATACCGCTTGTAAAAACGTAATTACAGCAGGTTTGGACTGCAATGTCCGGCTATGGACAAACGCAGGCCGCTGCCTAGGCCTCTTTGGAAGAGATCGATGGGATGCCACACAACTCTGCGCTGAGGAGAATGCTGACCAGGAACAGGCAGGAAAACCACGCACAGCAGAGACAACAAACATTAAGATGCCATTGCCAGACTCTCACCATCTCACCAGAGTCTCATCATCACCGTCCATATCACCACTACCTGACTTTCAAGACCTCTACAACAGAATTGACGAGGCAACCAGAACGCCTCCGATTAAGCCGACGGCAAGTGATGATCAATTACATGCAAGATTTGATGCTAAACAGCTCTGCCCTGGGTCTCCGCCATCATCACCACCAATACCTGACCCTAAAATCTTCGAGGAGAAATTAAATGAGTTAACACGTCAATTGGCTGAACTTCATGCCTTTGCTAAAAAGGATATAGGGTTTCCTGAAATTCCCAAAAGCATAGACGGATTACAGAAGGAAAGTCTTTCGAAGACAAAGTTCAGCTCGCACATAGCCAGACTAAGTTCAAGCCACACTCACCCCAGACCCCGCTCATCAGAGGTGGCACTGACCTTAAGCAAAGCTCTCTTCCGACAGCACCTCCATATTTGAGATGGACTAGGTCCAAATATGGACGACCTGTGCTCAAGATTCAGTCCAGAGACGTATTAGACTGCGGCGTACTCACACCATGTCGGCCAAAGACCCTGCCAAGCAAACGGGGGTCTCAGCAAACATCAGAGCATGTACGCTTACCACCCATCTCTGATAAGGTTCAGCTCACGCATCATCAGACTCAACTCAAGCCTCATCCGCCTCAGACCCTGCTCACCAAAGGCTGCACTAATGCAAACACCCTGCCAAGCAAACGGGGGTCTCAGCAAACATCAGAGCATGTACGCTTACCACGCATCTCTGATAAGGTTCAGCTCACGCATCATCAGACTCAACTCAAGCCTCATCCGCCTCAGACCCTGCTCACCAAAGGCTGCACTAATGCAAATACCCTGCTAAGCAAACGGGGGTCTCAGCAAACATCAGAGCATGTACGCTTACCACGCATCTCTGATAAGGTTCAGCTCACGCATCATCAGACTCAACTCAAGCCTCATCCGCCTCAGACCTTGCTCACCAAAGGCTGCACTAATGCAAATACCCTGCCAAGCAAACGGGGGTCTCAGCAAACATCAGAGCATGTACGCTTACCACGCATCTCTGATAAGGTTCAGCTCACGCATCATCAGACTCAACTCAAGCCTCATCCGCCTCAGACCCTGCTCACCAAAGGCTGCACTAATGCAAATACCCTGCCAAGCAAACGGGGGTCTCAGCAAACATCAGAGCATGTACGCTTACCACGCATCTCTGATAAGGTTCAGCTCACGCATCATCAGACTCAACTCAAGCCTCATCCGCCTCAGGCCCTGCTCACCAAAGGCTGCACTAAGGCTACAAGGAGTTCAGCACAGATGCAGCGATCGTCTAGTACAGTCAAGCAGGAGTCTGAAAGCACAAGACAGCATGTACGCTTACCACCCATCTCTGATAAGTTTCAGTTGACTCATAGCCAGACTTAACCCTCCGGGTTCTCTGGTTTCTCCAACAGCGTAAAGAAATGCAATTCCAAATTAATGAAAACAAATACATCGAAATTTAAAAACAAAATAAATAAAATTCAATAAAAATACCCAAAATAAACAAACAATATTTCCTGCAAGTATTTGATTGATTTAACAGTTTCATTAACAGGAGTGACTCATTTGGCTATTGGCCGATGTTTTTGCCCCACTGTACTGTTTGATGCCTTAATCAGGCTGTATATACATGTTTGCGCGCACACACACGCACACAAGCACAAAATAACAAAATAAGTTTCATACACTGTATTAAGTCTCCTGCCTTTCCCAATCTAATGTATGCAGCACAGCTGTGCTTCAGTGAGACGGAATGACTTAATCATAATTATACTTAAGTGTGGGTGTTTACATTGAAAAATACATACCTGTATCAACATATACTGTAATAAGAAATGTGGACTTAATGTACAGTGGCTTCAGAAAGCATTCACACCCCTTCACACTTTGTGTTGAATATTTAGCTGTACGTGGATAAAATTGCCATTTTAGCCCCTCATTAGATCCACTCAAATCTAATAAACCTGTCATTTACAAAAGTATTCATACCCTTAATTCAGTACTTTGTTCAGGCCCTTTTGGCCGCGATTACAGCCTTGAGTCTTCTTGGTTATGACGCCACAAGTTTTGCACACCTGGATTTGGGGATTTTCTGCCGTTCTTCTCTGCAGATCCTCTCAAGCTCTGTCAGGTCGGACGAGGACCCTCGGTGGACAGCCTTTTACATGTTTCTCCAGAGATGTTTGCCTGGGTTCTGAGGTCCTGAGCGCTTTGGACCAGGTATTCATTAAGGGTATCTCTGTACTTTACTCCGTTCAGCTTTCCCTCGACCCTGACCAGTCTCCCTGTTCCCTGTTCCAGCTGCTGAAAAACACCCCCACAGCATGATGCTGCCACCACCATGCTACACCACTGAGATGGTAATGGGCAGGTGATGAGCGCTGCCTGGTTTCTTCCAGACATGACGCCTAGTTCATTCTTGGTCTCACTGGCAGAGAATCTTGTTTCTCACAGTCTGACATTCCTTGAGGTGCTTTTTTGCAAACTCCAAGCAGCTTTCATGTGTCTTTCACTGAGGACAGGCTTCCGCCTGGCCACTCTGCCGTAAAGTCCAGATCACTGGAGTGTTGCAGTTTAGGGAAAGTCTTTGCACAAGCTGCTTGTGTGAGAACTTTGGCTTCCTACGAAAAACATGTTTGTATTTGTCTAAACAAAAAAGTATCGTGATACCAAAATATATTGTTTTGGTATCAGTGTGATCCTCAGGTATGGAATCAGCACCAGCACCATCATTTCAATTGATGCCCTAAATATAAAACCTTTTTTCATTTTTTTATCTCATAGAGGGTTTTGTTTGGTAATTGCTTTGCTTCACATGTAATGGACATGATAGAAAATAAAGAAATGAAATGTAAACAAGTTTTTGACGTGGTTAGCAGAATTTGTAATCTTTCGCTGCTTGGTAAATAAGCACTGCTAAGTTTCTAAATGAAAGTCATTTATTTAATCCAAACTATTGCATATTTTTGTGTTGTTTTGGTTTGTGTATTCTGTATTTACATGGATTTTCTTTCTTTTCTTTTCTTTTTTTTTTTTCCTGTGCGACAGCCTGTTCTTTTTCTTGGGTTTGGTTTTTGTTTTTGAGCTTCTGCAATGACCTACTTTACCTACAGGGATCAATAAAGTTTCATCATATCTTAGACAAAAAGACACAAACAACCCCAAATTGCTCCTGATGGCAGCTAGCACCTTGCGTAGTAGCTCTCTGCCATCAGTATGTGAGTGTGTGTGAATGGGTGGATGAGAGGCAAATTGTAAAGGATAAAACACCTATATGAATCCAGCCATTGGCTATTTACCATTTGGTAGTAATCACAATGTAGCCACAAATTTAACAGCTTAGTTCTGGGGACACGGTGACGTCGCTAAAAAGAAGTCTGACAGGGTTATTCTGCAGAAGTTGACGTGTTTCTCTGAGGGTCACCCACATAATACACAACATAACATAACTCATATTGACAGGAAGCGTACTTAAACGTCAGAGATGAAATGAAAGCAGTATTCTCGTCAAAGAGAGACAAATGCTAAAAGGCTGTATGCAATTGACAAAGACACTTGCTCCAAATTACTTTATCTTCTTATATTTATGTTTCAGATACAGTGAAGTCTGAATATTAAAAGAGTCGTTAGTTTTCATTCGCATTAAATCTGAACAGATGCCACAATCTTTCCGCTGCAGTCCTTTTTCCTGCAGCCGATCAGGTTTCCTGCTCAGCCAGGGCTTTGCGGTCACAGATCCAGACTCTTTAGCACAAAAGGAAGGTTTTAAGCCTACTCTTAAATGGGGAGAGGGTGTCTGCCTCCTGGACCTAAACAGGAAGATGGTTCCACTGTAGAGGAGCCTGATAACTGAAGGCTCTGCCTCCTATTCTACTTTGGGAGACCCTAGGAACCACAAGCAAGCCTGCGTTCTGGGAGCGCAGTGTTCTAGTGGGGTAATAGGGTACTATGAGCTCTTTAGGATATGATGGTGCCTGACCATTAAGGGCTTTGTAGGTGAGGAGGAGGATTTGAAATTCTTCCTGAATTTTATAGGGGGCCAATGCAGAGAAGCTAACACAGGAGAAATATGATCTCTTTTCCTAGTTCCTGTCAGTACTGGTGCTGCAGCATTCTGGATCAACTGGAGAGTATTTAAAGATTTGTGGGGACAAGCTGATAATAGGGAGTTGCAATAATCCAGCCTAGAAGTAACAAAAGCATGGACTAGTTTTTGAGTATTTTTTTGAGACAGGAAGTGCCTGATTTTTGCAATGTTACTTAGGGGAAAAAAGGCGGTTCTTGAACTGTGTTTTATGTGGGGGTTAAAGGACATATCTGGATCCTGATAACTCCGAGATTCCTAACTGTGGTGCTGGAGGCCAGGGCAATGCCATCTAGAGTAACTGTACCATTAGATAATGTGTTTTGGGGTTGGAGTTCATCCAGGTCTTTATGTCCTTAAGGCATGCTTTAAGTTTAGCTAACTCGTTGGTTTCATCGGGCTTCATTGACATATACAGTTGGGTATCACGTGCATAACAAGGAAAGTTTATGGAGTTCTCCCTAATAATATTGCCTAAATGAAGCATATATAAGGTGAATAGAACTGGTCCAAGCACAGAACCTCGTGGAACTCCGTGACCACCTTTTGAGTTCGTGGAGGATTTATCGTTAACGTGCACAAAGTGAAATCGATCTGATAAATAGGACTTAAACCAGCTGAGAGCGGTTCCTTTAATGCCAATTAAATGTTCCAGTCTCTGTAATAGGATATGATGGTCAATGGTATCAAATGCAGCACTAAGATCTAACAAGGCAAGTACAGAGACAAGTCCTTTGTCAGATGCAATTAGAAGGTAATTTGTAACTTTGGCCAGTGCTGTCTCTGTGCTATGGTGCACTCTAAATCCCCACTGAAAATCCTCAAACAAACTATTATCATGTAAAAAGTCACACAAGTGGTTGGCGACAGCTTTCTCAAGGATCTTAGAGAGAAAGGGAAGGTTAGATTTGGGTCTATAGTTGGCTAAAACATCTGGATCAGGAATATGCTTTTTAAGAAGAGGTTTAATTACAGCTGTTTTAAAGGACTGTGGTACATAGCCTGTTAATAAAGACAGATTGATTCTATCTAATGAAGAGGTGCTAGCTAAGGGTAAAACTTCCTTAAGCAGCCTAGTTGGGATGGGGTCTAGGAGACAAGTTGATGGTTTGGATGAAGACATTGTTGAAGTTAGAAGGCGAAGGTCCATGGAAGAAAAACGGTCTACGTATGTATCAGGCTTTACAGCTGTTTCTAATGGTACTGTGTTTGAAGATAAATCGGTGCCTGTTGAGGGTAGGAAGTGGAAGGCCACGTCCTTTCAAGTTCCCGTGTACCTTGCTTTAATACGCGGGTTTGGGCGTTAAAGCATGGAGCTAACTCACTTTGTTTTATGATCCTCTTTTTCAGAGGGGCAATAGAGTTGAGTTTCATTCTCATTGAGCCTGCAGCACTATCAACAACATGATCAATTTGAGAGGGACTAAAGTTAGCATAGGAGTCCTCTGTTATATTGAAACATGGCAGAGAATTAAATGCTGATGGAATCGGTTCCTTAAATTTAGCTACAGTACTATCGGATAGATATCTAGAAGAGACATTTCTGCCTAATAGCGTGTAGTTCAGTAATAGGAATTCAAAAGTTAGCCAAACAATGGTCCGATAGAGGAGGATTCCGTGGAAAGACTATTGAATGTTCAATTTCGATGCCATAAGTCAGAACGAGGCTTAGGGTGTGGTTAAAACAGTGAGTGGGTTTATTTACACCCTGAGCGAAGCCGATAAACGCAGTTTTTAAGGCTATCATTATCCACATACATATGAATATTGAAATCAACGTACTGTAATTACTTTATCTGTACTAAGGACTAAACTTGATAAAAACTCTGAGAATTGGGAGAGAAATTCAGAGTATGGGCCAGGAGCGCGGTACGCTATAACAACTAGAATAGGCTTTAAAGTTTTCCATGATGGATGTGTAAGACTAAGAACCAGGGTTGCAAATGAGTTATAATTGAGTTTAGTTTCAGGGTTGATTATTAGCCTTGAGTTAAAAATGGCTGCAACTTCACCTCCTCGGCCGGTGCCTCGAGGAATGTGAGTATTGATATGACCGGGGGGAGTGGATTCATTTAGGCTAACATATTCATCATGACACAGCCAGGTTTCAGTGAGACTAAATATATCGATAGGATGATCAGATATTAGCTCGTTTACTAATACGGCTTTGGCTGGGAGCGATCTAATGTTTAAGATTCCACATTATACTCTCCTATTTTGTTGTACTTCTGCAGTGGTGGTCTTTATTTTTATTAGGTTTTCTGTGTACAACTCCTCTTCTGTTTATTTTTGAGTTGAATCATTTAGGTGGTCGGGGGGCAGACACAGTCTCTATGGGGTTTTGGGTGGGTGACTGCCGTAATGGAAGCACAGAGAAGCGTGTAAGACAGCAACTCTCCCTCCTGGTCTCAACTCTGGCTTGTCATTGTTTTGGTCTACTAATAAACTCATTCAAATTTCTAGATATTAGAGCTGTTTCATGCTCCGAGTGGGATGAATGCCGTCTGTCCTAATCAGACCAGGTCTTCCCCGAAAAGTCTGCCAATTATCTACAAAGCCCACATCGGTTGCTGGAGACCAACTCGACAGCCATCGGTTGAATATACGTGTCATCGCTGGTCAGATTAGGCAGGGACCCAGAGAAAACTACGGAGTCGGACATTGTCTTTGCATATGTACACACCGACTCAACATTAATTTTTGTAACCGCCAGTTGGCGAAATCGGGTGTCGTTACTGTCGCCGTGAATAACGGTCTTACTATATGTACGTTTATCCTTAGCCAGCAGTTTCAAATAGGATTCTACATCGCCCGCTCTGGCCCCAGGACTACATTTGACTATGGTCGCTGGTGTCGCTACCTTCACGTTTCTCAAAATAGAGCTGCCAATAACCAGAGTTGGTTTCTCAGCGGGTGTGTTGCCGAGTAGGGAGCATCTGTTTGAAACCTAAACTATTTGGTGGTGAACCACGGGAGCCGCCCCAGCCGCTCTAGCCTCCCGGCAGGGGAGTAGGAGCTACGCTAGGTCCGCTCGCACCAGCTACTGGGGGCTGGCTAACTACCGAGGCTAACGATTTGGTTTCCATGGTGCGGAGCCTCGCCTCCATCACTGCAAATAAACTACATTTATTACATGTACCATTATCGCTAAAGGAGGAAGAGTTGTAACTAAACATAAGACAGACCGAGCAGGAGAGTGAGAAGAAGAGAGAGAAGCCATCGCTAACTGCTAAGCTAAAGTAACTGGCCGATCTGAAAGTGTGAAGTAGCAAGAAAATCGCTAAAAGAAGGAGAGAGCTAAGGCTGCTAAAGCAGAACTAATGTTCGTTTACATGTACAGCGGGTAATTATCTGGTGTAATGAAGAACGTAGAAAAATTAACTGGGTGGAGGCAGAGCAGCAAAACTCGCAACCAGTCAAACAGACGCCGGCAACAGGAAATGACACGATACGCTTACCTCAGCACGTCAGCGTCACCGCTTCCGCATGCATGCGTACACACTTGAAATGCCTTTGAGATCACCTTTTTTCTCAAAGACATTTCCATTGAGAACTAAATAAATACAACGGTATATTTAGATAATAATCTGAGGTAGCGCTGTTCAGTCCCTGTAGAAACTGAAACTGAGGCCAACGTGAAACTGAGTCGTGTAACCCGGGTTGAATCTAAAGAGTATTTTCTTCTTCATCGCCCCAGGATGTTGTTGCTAGTTTTGCTCTCTGCTGTTGCACCTCTCCTCCTTCCTCTTTCTCCCAGTTTTCCCTCCCCCCTGAGCTTCCTGTTTTCTCTTTGCTCCTTTATTACTCCATCCAAATATATTATAATGTTTCCTGCTACAGTGGCTCAGAAGGCTCTCAGCTTTTTTTTTGCTTTTTGTGTCCTTGCGACATAAAACTGCAGCGTTTGCTTTAACTGTTGAGAGAGGAGCTTTATCATTTGCACATCCAGTCAGTCTACTGGAAACCAGGATCAGAAGGAAAAGTAAAACCCGCACAATGACTCTGACCTACAACATTTCAGTCTTAGCTGAATGTGGTTGTTAAAATGCTTGATACCTTAACCAAATGCATTAACTGTTGTCATGTCACTTCTTCTCTCTCCTATCGGTCATAATCACTGTGTATAAAACGAATACGATTAAAACAGCATTGAGAAATATCCGTGTGTAAAAATAAAAATATTGTCTTCTCCCCTTTCTGCAGTCGGCCCCGCTCTGGTGGACCGCTCAGATCACGTCATACATAAACATACATGACAGCTTCATGAAGCCAGAAGTTCTGTACCACAACCTAAGAACCGCAAAGATTTACTATAATCAACGGTGTGTTTCGCCCGATGCGGTGAAATATCCATAAAAACATCCTCCCTGATGTTGCTTAGAAACATTTTCCCCTGCCTCCAGCCGACCCCTGACTGCTGGACCGACGAGTTGTAAAACTCTCTGACTCAACGGCTGGAGCAGATGTAAATGACTCCTTGTACAAATGCATCCAGTGTGAATGCTCCCTTGGAGTTTGGTTACTTGTGTTTTACTGCAGAGTATCGGTTTCTTTTAAACAACAGACAAATAAATAAGTGTACGTTATTTCCCAGATCGGTGAAACGTCCCGACCCGTTTCTGACCGATTGATGTGTATGTCCGTTTTGGACATCGTGTGGCTTTTTGACCGTGCAAGGACATTGGAAAACAATGGATTTCCCATCTTTTCACTTAACTCGCATCGTCACAGCTAAACTTCAAAGTGGCGTCAAATCCCAGAAGAACCATTGGCCAGGATTAATTTCTAAATTTTAAATGATTTCATTCTTCCAGCTGCAGAACCACAGCTGGCACATCACAGCTTAGCGAGGATAAAATGGAAACGAGCTCATGTGTGTCTGTACAGGGAGTCTCATCAGACACATAAAACATGTACTTTAACCTGTCACTATAACTGAGCACCAAGATAACCAAGGTACTACAGAACGGT
>NW_024402320.1:0-2000 GCF_016859285.1 Xiphias gladius
ATATTCCACAGCCCGAAATACACACGCCTGCTATAATTAGTGAGACACGAACAGGGTCGCCAATGTAGCACACTGAATAACACTGCAACTAACCACCTCTTCATATCTTTTTTACTGAACAAACGTGAGGCTCGGTTCATTAACATAAACTAACCCCTATGCTAACTGTTGCTTGACAGTGCTTGCTGCTTTGTGTCTGTGTGTAGCCGTTCATATTTTCAGGATATGATTCTCAGATGACTGGGAAACAACTGGCATGATCAGACACATAACTGTTGCATACAATAATTCCAATAGTCTACAACATTACAGTACTGATGTCAGCTGAGTGATGAAGACAGGCTGATACTGCTATATTGTCATCAAGCCCAAGGGCATCAAACAAACAAAACTCTTGCTTCCATTATGTCCACATTCTGTTGCATCACAACTGAAAGATAATTGAGTGTCTAACAATCAAAACCAGAGGGATTAAAGCTAACATTTCCGTAGACCGAGGTGGTGGTAACGCCATGTGTTCTTCCAGTCAATTTCAATGAGTGACCGTGTTGGTCAAAAGCAAGGAGCAATACAGACTGCAGAGTATCTATTCTGTCCACTGCCAGCCAATTTGGTGGTGCTGAAGCAAGCAGTGTCTGGATCAGGGCAGAGCACAGCGGAATGTTAGAGGGTTTATACAGGCGCTGTGAAAAGTGCTCAGCAAAACAGTATTGTTGGCTTTCAACTCATCAGTAAACAAGATTCAATATCACATATTCTCAAATGTAGAACAGAAAACTACAACGGCTTCAGGTCTTTTTTTTTTTTTACATCACAGTCAAGATAAGCAAATTCTGTTTGGGCAGCGTGCGGCTGATCCAAGTTTCCCTACTTGGCAGAGACATTATCTATCACAGACCATGTGTCTGTTCTTTTACAAGACAGACACCAACAACAGTGAGAGATAAAGGATGAGGCCCATTGGAGAGGATTAATTTGTTGTGCCACAGTCGGGCTTTTTTGGATATAGTTACCTCCCATTTTGGAGGGTGCACTGCGGGTCCTGACAGTCTACTGCACCAAGCATGGTTTGGTTCAATGCGGGTGGAAGGGAGGCGCGGAAGGAGGGGTGGCAAAGAGGATCATTCAGCAGGAGCAGAATGCGGTTCAACGTTATGACGCAACACGTAACGGAGGAGATGCGGTCATGGGGGTGTTGCGAGGACACACTGTCCAAAAATGATGCAACATCACCCTCTTAAAATCCACACAATGTGACACAATTGTCGCTAACGGTGAGCGGTACACTACTACCCGCGAACTAAACTCTTATGTAGTCGCAATTGGTGGCGATTACAACCTCTTTTTCTTTTTTTTTCTTCGCTTGTTGCGCATGTCACACTACATTCATAACACCCTGCTGATGTGCCTGCAAGGGGCACTACCCATGCTGGAGCAACTTGTTATGTGAGATGGCACAATGGTAGTTAGCAGGACAGTTCAAGCCAGAGTTCTGATATCTGTCTTGCAAGATTAACGAGATGGGTTTCAAGATCACGTTAACACTGGACGGTCTATTTTTACACAGCACCCCTTTAACCCCTCCAACCACCACCACCACGCCCACTCTCGACTCAAAGCTGACGATAAAAAAATAAAATAAAAATAAAAAACTGCTGCAGACCGTGTTCAAAGCTCTGAGGTTAAAGCCACAATATCTACAAACATTTGCGCAAACGAGCTCAACATTTACAGCAGGAAACAGACCGCCTGTTTCCTCTCACAACACGACGTACGTGCTGCGCAGATGACAGACACTAATAAAGGAAACGGTTTTCTCTCATCATCTGCTCAGTAACGTTACAAGGAAAACCACTGACCATAACTATGATAAACTGATAACTGAGTTAAGTTATGGTAGAAAAAGTTAAATGCCCGTTAAATGCACCGCAGCCTTTTTTCTGCCGCTTCCGAGCTAGTAATAACACCAGAAAGCTATGGTTGGCTTGTATGGAGTTTTA
>NW_024402321.1:0-23636 GCF_016859285.1 Xiphias gladius
GCGATTTTTGCCCGTCTAGCACTGAAATCAAATGAAAGCATGTTTGCCCCATCATCAGTCATGCAATTTCTTAGCTTCCAAAATCTTAAAGTAGTTAGATGAGCTTGAGGGTCGACAACATATCTTATATACATATATGTTCCAAAAAGAAACAAGCTGTTTAGACTATATTATGTTCAAATTCCTCTCTCATGAATGAACATCAAATCAAACATGTACTGCGTTTTCAAAAATGCTTATGCAAACTCAATTCAAAGCACATACTTAGCTTTCTTTGGGAGTCTTCTTAAAGTAGAAAGTTTTCTAAAACGATCTGGCAAGAATTAAGAGCCTAGCAGCTCAAATGAATATTTGAGTCAAATGAAGTTTTTCGCTGAATAGACGCCAAAAAATCAACATCTGCTGTGATTTTGGCCGTCTCAAGACTGAAATCAAATGAAAGCATGTTTGCCATCATCAGTCATGCAATTTCTTAGCTTCCAAAATCTTAAAGTAGTTAGATGAGCTTGAGGGTCATCTTATATATATCATATGTATATATATGTTCCAAAAGAAACAAGCTGTTTAGACTATATTATGTTCAAATTCTCTCTCGTCATGTAATGAACATCAAATCAAACATGTATACTGCGTTTTCAAAAAATGCTTATGCAAACTCAATTCAAAGCACATACTTAGCCTTCTTTGGGAGTTTTCTTAAAGTAGAAAGTTTTCTAAAACGATCTGGCAAGAATTAGAGCCTAGCAGCTCAAATGAATATTTGAGTCAAATGAAGTTTTCTCGGCGAATAGACGCCAAAAATCAACATCTGCTGTGATTTTGGCCCGTCTGCGCACTGAAATCAAATGAAAGCATGTTTGCCATCATCAGTCATGCAATTTCTTAGCTTCCAAAATCTTAAAGTAGTTAGATGAGCTTGAGGGTCGACAACATATCTTATATACATATGTATGTATGTGTTCCAAAAGAAACAAGCTGTTTAGACTATATTATGTTCAAATTCCTCTCTCGTCATAATGAACATCAAATCAAACATGTACTCACGTTTGCTTTTCAAAAATGCTTATGCAAACTCAATTCAAAGCACATACTTAGCCTACTTTGGGAGTCTTCTTAAAGTAGAAAGTTTTCTAAAACGATCTGGCAAGAATTAAGAGCCTAGCAGCTCAAATGAATATTTGAGTCAAATGAAGTTTTCTCGGCGAATAGACGCCAAAAAATCAACATCTGCTGTGATTTTGGCCCGTCTGACTGAAATCAAATGAAAGCATGTTTGCATGCCATCATCAGTCATGCAATTTCTTAGCTTCCAAAATCTTAAAGTAGTTAGATGAGCTTGAGGGTCGACAACATATCTTATATACATATAGGTGTGTTCCAAAAGAAACAAGCTGTTTAGACTATATTATGTTCAAATTCCCTATCTCTTCGCGAATGAACATCAAATCAAACATGTACTGCGTTTTCAAAAAATGCTTATGCAAACTCAATTCAAAGCACATACTTAGCTTTCTTTGGGAGTCTTCTTAAAGTAGAAAGTTTTCTAAAACGATCTGGCAAGAATTAAGAGCCTAGCAGCTCAAATGAATATTTGAGTCAAATGAAGTTTTCGGCTCGGCGAATAGGCCCAAAATCAACATCTGCTGTGATTTTGGCCCGCCTGCTGTGCACTGAAATCAAATGAAAGCATGTTTGCCATCATCAGTCATGCAATTTCTTAGCTTCCAAAATCTTAAAGTAGTTAGATGAGCTTGAGGGGTCGACAACATATCTTATATACATATATGTTCCAAAAGAAACAAGCTGTTTAGACTATATTATGTTCAAAATTCCCTCTCTCGTCGCGAATGAACATCAAATCAAACATGTACTACGTTTTCAAAAAAGTGCTTATGCAAACTCAATTCAAAGCACATACTTAGCTTTCTTTGGGAGTCTTCTTAAAGTAGAAAGTTTTCTAAAACGATCTGGCAAGAATTGAGAGCCTAGCAGCTCAAATGAATATTTGAGTCAAATGAAGATTTCTCGGCGAATAGACGCCAAAAATCAACATCTGCTGTGATTCTGGGTCTGCCTTACTGAAATCAAATGAAAGCATGTTTGCCAACATCAGTCATGCAATTTCTTAGCTTCCAAAATCTTAAAGTAGTTAGATGAGCTTGAGGGTCGACAACATATCTTATATACATATAGGTGTGTTCCAAAAGAAACAAGCTGTTTAGACTATATTATGTTCAAATTCCTCTCTCCTCTCTAGCGAATGAACATCAAATCAAACATGTACTGCGTTTTCAAAAAATGCTTATGCAAACTCAATACAAAGCACATACTTAGCTTTTGGGAGTCTTCTTAAAGTAGAAAGTTTTCTAAAACGATCTGGCAAGAATTAAGAGCCTAGCAGCTCAAATGAATATTTGAGTCAAATGAAGTTTTCTCGGCGAATAGACGCCAAAAATCAACATCTGCTGTGATTTTGGCCGTGTGCGCTCTGAAATCAAATGAAAGCATGTTTGCCATCATCAGTCATGCAATTTCTTAGCTTCCAAAATCTTAAAGTAGTTAGATGAGCTTGAGGGTCGACAACATATCTTATATACATATGTATGTTCCGAAAGAAACAAGCTGTTTAGACTATATTATGTTCAAATTCCATCTCTCGTCGCGAATGAACATCAAATCAAACATGTACTACGTTTTCCAAAAAATGCTTATGCAAACTCAATTCAAAGCACATACTTAGCTTTCTTTGGGAGTCTTCTTAAAGTGAAAAGTTTTCTAAAACGATCTGGCAAGAATTAAGAGCCTAACAGCTCAAATGAATATTTGAGTCAAATGAATTCTTCTCGACGAATAGACGCCAAAAATCAACATCTGCTGTGATTTTGGCCCGTCTCTTGCTGAAATCAAATGAAAGCATGTTTGCCATCATCAGTCATGCAATTTCTTAGCTTCCAAAATCTTAAAGTAGTTAGATGAGCTTGAGGGTCGACAACATATCTTATATACATATAGGTATGTTCCAAAAAGAAACAAGCTGTTTAGACTATATTATGTTCAAATTCCCTCTCTGTCGCGAATGAACATCAAATCAAACATGTACTGCGTTTTCAAAAATTGCTTATGCAAACTCAATTCAAAGCACATACTTAGCTTTCTTTGGGAGTCTTCTTAAAGTAGAAAGTTTTCTAAAACGATCTGGCAGAATTAAAGCCTAGCAGCTCAAATGAATATTTGAGTCAAATGAGATTTTCTCGGTGAATAGGCGCCAAAATCAACATCTGCTGTGATTTTGGCCCGTCTCTTACTGAAATCAAATGAAAGCATGTTTGCCATCATCAGTCATGCAATTTCTTAGCTTCCAAAATCTTAAAGTAGTTAGATGAGCTTGAGGGTCGACAACATATCTTATATACATATGTATATAGGTGTGTTCCAAAAACAAGCTGTTTAGACTATATTATGTTCAAATTCCCTCTCTAAATCGAATGAACATCAAATCAAACATGTACTGCGTTTTCAAAAAATGCTTATGCAAACTCAATTCAAAGCACATACTTAGCTTTCTTTGGGAGTCTTCTTAAAGTAGAAAGTTTTCTAAAACGATCTGGCAAGAATTAAGAGCCCTAGCAGCTCAAATGAATATTTGAGTCAAATGAAGTCTCGGCGAATAGGCGTAAAAATCAACATCTGCTGTGATTTTGGCCCGTCTTCGCACTGAAATCAAATGAAAGCATGTTTGCCATCATCAGTCATGCAATTTCTTAGCTTCCAAAATCTTAAAGTAGTTAGATGAGCTTGAGGGTCGACAACATATCTTATATACATATGTATATAGGTGTGTTCCAAAAGAAACAAGCTGTTTAGACTATATTATGTTCAAATTCCTCTCTAAAGCGAATGAACATCAAATCAAACATGTACTCGTTTTCAAAAAATGCTTATGCAAACTCAATTCAAAGCACATACTTAGCTTTTGGTAGTCTTCTTAAAGTAGAAAGTTTTCTAAAACGATCTGGCAAGAATTGAGAGCCTAGCAGCTCAAATGAATATTTGAGTCAAATGAAGTTTTCGGCGAATAGGCGCCAAAATCAACATCTGCTGTGATTTTGGCCCGTCTGCGCACTGAAATCAAATGAAAGCATGTTTGCCATCATCAGTCATGCAATTTCTTAGCTTCCAAAATCTTAAAGTAGTTAGATGAGCTTGAGGGGTCGACAACATATCTTATATATATAGGTGTGTTCCAAAAGAAACAAGCTGTTTAGACTATATTATGTTCAAATTCCCTCTCTCGTCGCGAATGAACATCAAATCAAACATGTACTGCGTTTTCAAAAAATGCTTATGCAAACTCAATTCAAAGCACATACTTAGCTTTCTTTGGGAGTCTTCTTAAAGTAGAAAGTTTTCTAAAACGATCTGGCAAGAATTAAGAGCCTAGCAGCTCAAATGAATATTTGAGTCAAATGAAGTTTTCTCGAATAGGCGCCCAAAAATCAACATCTGCTGTGATTTTGGCCCGTCTTGACTGAAATCAAATGAAAGCATGTTTGCCATCATCAGTCATGCAATTTCTTAGCTTCCAAAAAAAAATCTAAAGTAGTTAGATGAGCTTGATGGGTCGACAACATATCTTATATACATATAGGTGTGTTCCAAAAAGAAACAAGCTGTTTAGACTATATTATGTTCAAATTCCCTCTCTCGTCGCGAATGAACATCAAATCAAACATGTACTGCGTTTTCAAAAATGCTTATGCAAACTCAATTCAAAGCACATACTTAGCTTTCTTTGGAGTCTTCTTAAAGTAGAAAGTTTTCTAAAACGATCTGGCAAGAATTAAGAGCCTAGCAGCTCAAATGAATATTTGAGTCAAATGAAGTTTTTCTTGAATAGGCGCCAAAAATCAACATCTGCTGTGATTTTGGCCGTCTGTACTGAAATCAAATGAAAGCATGTTTGCCATCATCAGTCATGCAATTTCTTAGCTTCCAAAATCTTAAAGTAGTTAGATGAGCTTGAGGGTCGACAACATATCTTATATACATATAGGTGTGTTCCAAAAGAAACAAGCTGTTTAGACTATATTATGTTCAAATTCCTCTCTAAATGCGAATGAACATCAAATCAAACATTTACTGCGTTTTTCAAAAAATGCTTATGCAGACTCAATTCAAAGCACATACTTAGCTTTCTTTGGGGTCTTCTTAAAGTAGAAAGTTTTCTAAAACGATCTGGCAAGAATTAAGAGCCTAGCAGCTCAAATGAATATTTGAGTCAAATGAAGTTTTCTCGTGAATAGGCAGCAAAATCAACATCTGCTGTGATTTTGGCCCGTCTGCTTACTGAAATCAAATGAAAGCATGTTTGCCATCATCAGTCATGCAATTTCTTAGCTTCCAAAATCATAAAGTAGTTAGATGAGCTTGAGGGGTCGACAACATATCTTATATACATATAGGTGTGTTCCAAAAGAAACAAGCTGTTTAGACTATATTATGTTCAAATTCACTCTCTAGTCGCGAATGAACATCAAATCAAACATGTACTGCGTTTTCAAAAATGCTTATGCAAACTCAATTCAAAGCACATACTTAGCTTTCTTTGGGAGTCTTCTTAAAGTAGAAAGTTTTCTATAACGATCTGGCAGAATTGAGAGCCTAGCAGCTCAAATGAATATTTGAGTCAAATGAAGTTTTCTCGCGAATAGGCGCCAAAAATCAACATCTGCTGTGATTTTGGCCCGTCTGCACTGAAATCAAATGAAAGCATGTTTGCCATCATCAGTCATGCAATTTCTTAGCTTCCAAAATCTTAAAGTAGTTAGATGATCTTGAGGTTTCGACAACATATCTTATATATTTATAGTTGTGTTACAAAAGAAACAATATTTTTAGACTATATTATGTTCAAATTCCTCTCTAAATCAGCGAATGAACATCAAATAAAAAATTTTCTGCGTTTTTTCAAAAAATGCTTATGCAAACTCAATTCAAAGCACATACTTAGCTTTCTTTGGGAGTCTTCTTAAAGTAGAAAGTTTTCTAAAACGATCTGGCAGAATTAAGAGCCTAGCAGCTCAAATGAATATTTGAGTCAAATGAAGTTTTCTCGGCGAATAGGCGCCAAAATCAACATCTGCTGTGATTTTGGCCCGTCTACGCACTGAAATCAAATAGAAAGCATGTTTGCCATCATCAGTCATGCAATTTCTTATTTTTCAAAATCTTTTAAAGTAGTTAGATGAGCTTGAGGGGAGTGCGACATAACCTTATCTTATATACATAGGTGTGTTCAAAGAGGAACAAGCTGTTTGAACTATATTATGTTCAAATTCCTCTCTCGTCGCCCGAATGAACATCAAATCAAACATGTATAACGTTTTCAAAAATTGCTTATGCAAACTCAATCAGCACTTTTTTTTATACTTACCTTTCTTTGGGAGTCTTCTTAAAGTGAAAGTTTTTTAAACGATCTGGCAGAATTGAGAGCCTAACTAGCTCAAATGAATATTTGAGTCAAATGAAGATTTTTCTCGTGAATAGGCGCCAAAATCAACATCTGCTGTGATTTTGGCCCGTCTACTTACTGAAAGTAAATGAAAGCATGTTTTGCCATCATCAGTCATGCAATTTCTTAGCTTCAAAATCTTAGTAGTTAGATGAGCTTGAGGGGTCGACAACATATCTTATATACATATATTATATAGGTATGTAAAGATAGAAACAAGCTGTTTAGACTATATTATGTTCAATTCCCTCTTTCTAGATACATGAATGAACATCCAAATCAAACATGTACTGCGTTTTCAAAAGTAACATGCAAACTCAATACAAAACACATACTTGGCTTTTCTTTTGAAGTAGAAGTCTTCTTAAAGTAGAAAGTTTTTCTAAAAGCGATCTGGCAAGAATTGAGAGCCTAGCAGCTCAAAATGAATATTTGAGTCAAATGAAAGTTTTCTCGGCGAATAGGCGCCAAAAATCAACATCTGCTGTGATTTTGGCCGTCCTATGCGCACTGAAATCAAATGAAAGCTTATATTTGCCATCATCAGTCATGCAATTTCTTAGCTTCCAAAATCTTAAAGTAGTTAGATGAGCTTGAGGGAATTCGACAACATATCTTATATACATATAGGTGTGTTCCAAAAGAAACAAGCTGTTTAGAACTATATTATGTTCAAATTCCTCCTCTCTCTCAAATGCATTGAATGAACATCCAAATCAAACATGTACTGCTGTTTTCAAAAAAATGCTTATGCAAACTCAATTCAAAGCACATACTTACCTTTGCTTTAAGAGTCTTCTTAAAGTAGAAAGTTTTCTAAAAGCGATCTGGCAAAAATTGAGAGCCTAACAGCTCCAAATGAATATTTGAGTCAAATATTCTTTGAAGATTTTTCTCGTGAATAGACAGCCAAAAATCAACATCTGCTGTGATTTTGGCCCGTCTGCGCTGTTACTGAAAATCAAATGAAGAAGAAAACATGTTTGCCATCATCAGTCATGCAATTTCTTAGCTTCCAAAATCTTAAGTAGTTAGATGAGCTTGAAGGAATTGGAAAAGCAACATATCTTATATACATATAGGTGTGTTCCAAAGAAACAAGCTGTTTGAACTATATTATGTTCAAATTCCTCTCTCAAATGTTATAGAATGAACATCAAATCAAACAAACATGTACTGCGTTTTTCAAAAAAATGCTTATGCAAACTCAATTCAAAAGCACATACTTGCTTTCTTTGGGAGTCTTCTTAAAGTAGAACAGTTTTCTAAAAAGCGATCTGGCAAGAATTGACCCTAGCAGCTCAAAAAGTTTTCTCTCGTGAATAGGCGCCAAAATCAACATCTGCTGTGATTTTGGCCCGTCTGTACACTGAAATCAAATGAAAGCATGTTTGCCATCATCAGTCATGTGCAATTTCTTAGCTTCAAAATCTTAAAAGTAGTTAGATGAGCTTGAGGTGCGACAACATATCTTATATACATATAGGTGTGTTCCAAAAGAAACAAGCTGTTTAGACTATATTATGTTCAAATTAGAAGCTCTCTGCGTCATGAATGAACATCAAATCAAACATGTACTCTGCTTTGTTTTTTCAAAAAATGCTTATGCAAACTCAATCAAAGCACATACTTGCAGCTATTTTAGAGAGTCTTAGCTAAAAGTAGAAAGTTTTCTAAGCGATCTGGCAAGAATTGAGAGCCTAGCAGCTCAAATGAATATTTGAGTCATACTTAAAGTTTTCTCGGCGAATAGGCGCCAAAAATCAACATCTGCTGTGATTTTGGCCCGTCTAACGCACTGAAATCAAATGAAAGCATGTTTGCCATCATCAGTCATGCAATTTCTTAGCTTCAAAATCTTAAAGTAGTTCTATAAGATGAGCTTGAGGTAAACAACATATCTTATATACATATATTATATAGGTGTGTTCCAAAAGAAACAAGCTGTTTAGACTATATTATGTTCAAATTCCTCTCTGCGGCGAATAGACATCAAATCAAACATGTACTGCGTTTTCAAAAATGCTTATGCAAACTCAATTCAAAGCACATACTTACCTTTCTTTGGCAGTCTTCTGAAAGTAGAAAGTTTTCTAAAACGATCTGGCAAGAATTGAGAGCCTAGCAGCTCAAATGAATATTTGAGTCAAATGAAGTTTCCTCGGCGAATAGGCGCAAAAATCAACATCTGCTGTGATTTTGGCCCGTCTAGCACTGAAATCAAATGAAAGCATGTTTGCCATCATCAGTCATGCAATTTCATAGATTCCAAAATCTTAAAGTAGTTAGATGAGCTTGAGGGGTCGACAACATATCTTATATACATATAGGTGTGTTCCAAAAGAAACAAGCTGTTTAGACTATATTATGTTCAAATTCCCTCTCTAGTCGCGAATGAACATCAAATCAAACATGTACTACGTTTTCAAAAAAGTGCTTATGCAAACTCAATTCAAAGCACATACTTACCTTTCTTTGGGAGTCTTCTTAAAGTAGAAAGTTTTCTAAGCGATCTGGCAAGAATTGAGAGCCTAGCAGCTCAAATGAATATTTGAGTCAAATGAAGTTTTCTCGGCGAATAGGCCAAAATCAACAACTGCTGTGATTTTGGCCCGTCTGCTTTTGAAATCAAATGAAAGCATGTTTACATCATCAGTCATGCAATTTCTTAGCTTCCAAAAATCTTAAAAGTAGTTAGATGAGCTTGAGAATTAGAGCAACATATCTTACATAAATATAGGTGTGTTCCAAAAGAAACAAGCTGTTTAGACTATATTATGTTCAAATTCCCTCTCTAAATGGCGAATGAACATCAAATCAAACATGTACTGCGTTTTCAAAAAATGCTTATGCAAACTCAATTCAAAGCACATACTTACGCTTTCTTTGGGAGTCCTCTTAAAGTAGAAAGTTTTCTAAAACGATCTGGCAAGAATTGAGAGCCTAGCAGCTCAAATGAATATTTGAGTCAAATGAAGTTTTCTCGGCGAATAGGCGCCAAAAATCAACATCTGCTGTGATTTTGGCCCGTCTCTTTACTGAAATCAAATGAAAGCATGTTTGCCATCATCAGTCATGCAATTTCTTAGCTTCCAAAATCTTAAAGTAGTTAGATGAGCTTGAGGGGTCGACAACATATCTTATATACATATATTATATAGGTATGTTCCAAAAGAAACAAGCTGTTTAGACTATATTATGTTCAAATTCCCTCTCTAAATCATGAATGAACATCAAATCAAACATGTACTGCGTTTTCAAAAATGCTTATGCAAACTCAATTCAAAGCACATACTTGGCTTTCTTTGGGAGTCTTCTTAAAGTAGAAAGTTTTCTAAAACGATCTGGCAAGAATTGAGAGCCTAGCAGCTCAAATGAATATTTGAGTCAAATGAAGTTTTCTCGGCGAATAGACGCCAAAAATCAACATCTGCTGTGATTTTGGCCCGTCTGCGTACTGAAATCAAATGAAAGCATGTTTGCCATCATCAGTCATGCAATTTCTTAGCTTCCAAAATCTTAAAGTAGTTAGATGAGCTTGAGGGGTCGACAACATATCTTATATACATATAGGTGTGTTCCAAAAGAAACAAGCTGTTTAGACTATATTATGTTCAAATTCCCTCTCTCGTCACGAATGAACATCAAATCAAACATGTACTGCGTTGCAAAAAATGCTTATGCAAACTCAATTCAAAGCACATACTTAGCTTTCTTTGGGAGTCTTCTTAAAGTAGAAAGTTTTCTAAAACGATCTGGCAAGAATTGAGAGCCTAGCAGCTCAAATGAATATTTGAGTCAAATGAAGTTTTCTCGGCGAATAGACGCCAAAAATCAACATCTGCTGTGATTTTGGCCCGTCTGCGCACTGAAATCAAATGAAAGCATGTTTGCCATCATCAGTCATGCAATTTCTTAGCTTCCAAAATCTTAAAGTAGTTAGATGAGCTTGAGGGGTCGACAACATATCTTATATACATATGTATATAGGTGTGTTCCAAAAGAAACAAGCTGTTTAGACTATATTATGTTCAAATTCCCTCTCTCGTGGCGAATGAACATCAAATCAAACATGTACTGCGTTTTCAAAAAATGCTTATGCAAACTCAATTCAAAGCACATACTTAGCTTTCTTTGGAGTCTTCTTAAAGTAGAAAGTTTTCTAAAACGATCTGGCAAGAATTAAGAGCCTAGCAGCTCAAATGAATATTTGAGTCAAATGAAGTTTTCTCGGCGAATAAACGCCAAAAATCAACATCTGCTGTGATTTTGGCCCGTCTGCGCACTGAAATCAAATGAAAGCATGTTTGCCATCATCAGTCATGCAATTTCTTAGCTTCCAAAATCTTAAAGTAGTTAGATGAGCTTGAGGGGTCGACAACATATCTTATATACATATAGGTGTGTTCCAAAAGAAACAAGCTGTTTAGACTATATTATGTTCAAATTCCTCTCTAAATCGCGAATGAACATAAAATCAAACATGTACTGCGTTTTCAAAAAATGCTTATGCAAACTCAATTCAAAGCACATACTTACTTTTCTTTGGGAGTCTTCTTAAAGTAGAAAGTTTTCTAAAACGATCTGGCAAGAATTGAGAGCCTAGCAGCTCAAATGAATATTTGAGTCAAATGAAGTTTTCTCGGCGAATAGGCGCCAAAATCAACATCTGCTGTGATTTTGGCCGTCTCTGCACTGAAATCAAATGAAAGCATGTTTGCCATCATCAGTCATGCAATTTCTTAGCTTCAAAATCTTAAAGTAGTTAGATGAGCTTGAGGGTCGACAACATATCTTATATACATATAGGTGTGTTCAAAAAAACAAGCTGTTTAGACTATATTATGTTCAAATTCCCTCTCTCGTCATGAATGAACATCAAATCAAACATGTACTGCGTTTTCAAAAAATGCTTATGCAAACTCAATTCAAAGCACATACTTAGCTTTCTTTGGGAGTCTTCTTAAAGTAGAAAGTTTTCTAAAACGATCTGGCAAAAAATGAGAGCCTAGCAGCTCAAATGAATATTTGAGTCAAATGAAGTTTTCTCGTGAATAGGCGCCAAAATCAACATCTGCTGTGATTTTTGGCCGTCTAGCACTGAAATCAAATGAAAGCATGTTTGCCATCATCAGTCATGCAATTTCTTAGCTTCCAAAATCTTAAAGTAGTTAGATGAGCTTGAGGGTCGACAACATATCTTATATACATAGATATAGGTGTGTTCCAAAAGAAACAAGCTGTTTAGACTATATTATGTTCAAATTCCCTCTCTAGTCGCGAATGAACATCAAATCAAACATGTACCGCGTTTTCAAAAATGCTTATGCAAACTCAATTCAAAGCACATACTTAGCTTTCTTTGAGTCTTCTTAAAGTAGAAAGTTTTCTAAAACGATCTGGCAAGAATTGAGAGCCTAGCAGCTCAAATGAATATTTGAGTCAAATGAGATTTTCTCGTGAATAGACGCCAAAAATCAACATCTGCTGTGATTTTGGCCCGTCTCACTGAAATCAAATGAAAGCATGTTTGCCATCATCAGTCATGCAATTTCTTAGCTTCCAAAATCTTAAAGTAGTTAGATGAGCTTGAGGGGTCGACAACATATCTTATATACATATAGGTGTGTTCCAAAAGAAACAAGCTGTTTAGACTATATTATGTTCAAATTCCCTCTCTAGTAGCGAATGAACATCAAATCAAACATGTACTGCGTTGCAAAAAATGCTTATGCAAACTCAATTCAAAGCACATACTTACCTTTCTTTGGGAGTCTTCTTAAAGTAGAAAGTTTTCTAAAAGCGATCTGGCAAGAATTGAGAGCCTAACAGCTCAAATGAATATTTGAGTCATATGAAGTTTTCTCGGCGAATAGGCGTAAAATCAACATCTGCTGTGATTTTGGCCCGTCTGCACTGAAATCAAATGAAAGCATGTTTGCCATCATCAGTCATGCAATTTCTTAGCTTCCAAAATCTTAAAGTAGTTAGATGAGCTTGAGGGTCGACAACATATCTTATATACATATGTATGCATGTGTTCCAAAAGAAACAAGCTGTTTAGACTATATTATGTTCAAATTCCCTCTCTGTCATGAATGAACATCAAATCAAACATGTACTGCGTTTTCAAAAATGCTTATGCAAACTCAATTCAAAGCACATACTTAGCTTTCTTTGGGAGTCTTCTTAAAGTAGAAAGTTTTCTAAAACGATCTGGCAAGAATTAAGAGCCTAGCAGCTCAAATGAATATTTGAGTCAAATGAAGTTTTCTCGGCGAATAAATGGCAAAAATCAACATCTGCTGTGATTTTGGCCCGTCTCTTTACTGAAATCAAATAAAGCATGTTTGCCATCATCAGTCATACAATTTCTTAGCTTCCAAAATCTTAAAGTAGTTAGATGAGCTTGAGGGGTCGTCTACATATCTTATATACATATATGTGTGTTCCAAAAGAAACAAACTGTTTTAGACTATATTATGTTCAAATTCCCTCTCTCAAATGGCGAATGAACATCAAATCAAACATGTACTCGTTTTCAAAAAATGTATGCAAACTCAATTCAAAGCACATACTTAGCTTTCTTTGGGAGTCTTCTTAAAGTGAAAGTTTTCTAAAAGCGATCTGGCAAGAATTAAAAGCCTAGCAGCTCAAATGAATATTTGAGTCAAATGAAGTTTTCTCGTGAATAGGCGCCAAAAATCAACATCTGCTGTGATTTTGGCCGTCTCTTTACTGAAATCAAATAAGCATGTTTGCCATCATCAGTCATGCAATTTCTTAGCTTCCAAAAATCTTAAAGTAGTTAGAATGAGCTTGAGGGTCGACAACATATCTTATATACATATAGGTGTGTTCCAAAAGAAACAAGCTGTTTAGACTATATTATGTTCAAATTCCTCTCTCCGTCAGCGAATGAACATAAAATCAAACATGTACTGCGTTCTCAAAAATTGCTTATACAAACTCAATTCAAGCACATACTTACCTTTCTTTGGGAGTCTTCTTAAAGTAGAAAGTTTTCTAAAAGCGATCTGGCAAGATTAGAGCCTAGCAGCTCAAATGAATATTTGAGTCAAATGAAGTTTTTCTCTCTGCGAATAGGCGCCAAAAATCAACATCTGCTGTGATTTTGGCCGTCTCTTACTGAAATCAAATGAAGCATGTTTGCCATCATCAGTCATGCAATTTCTTAGCTTCCCAAAATCTTAAAAGTAGTTAGATGAGCTTGAGGGGTTGACAACATATCTTATATACATATGTATATGTGTTCCAAAAGAAACAAGCTGTTTAGACTATATTATATTCAAATTCCGCTCTCTCGTTGCGAATGAACATCAAATCAAACATGTACTGCGTTCTCAAAAAATGCTTATACAAACTCAATTCAAAAGCACATACTTAGCTTTCTTTGGGAGTCTTCTTAAAATAGAAAGTTTTCTAACGATCACAGCAAGAATTAAGAGCCTAGCAGCTCAAATGAATATTTGAGTCAAATGAAGTTTTCTCTGCGAATAGCGCCAAAATCAACATCTGCTGTGATTTTGGCGTCTCTTACTGAAATCAAATGAAAGCATGTTTGCCATCATCAGTCATGCAATTTCTTAGCTTCAAAATCTTAAAAGTAGTTAGATGAGCTTGAGGGTCGACAACATATCTTATATACATATATATGTTCCAAAAAGAAACAAAGCTGTTTAGACTATATTATGTTCAAATTCCTCTCTAAATGCGAATGAACATCAAATCAAACATGTACTGCGTTTTCAAAAAATGTATGCAAACTCAATTCAAAGCACATACTTACTCTTTAGGAGTCTTCTTAAAGTGAAAGTTTTCTAAAAGCGATCTGGCAATTGAAACTGTAACTCAAATGAATATTTGAGTCAAATGAAGTTTTCTCGGCGAATAGGCAGCAAAAATCAACATCCTGCTGTGATTTTTGGCCCGTCTAGCTTTATACTAGAAATCAAATAAGCATGTTTGCTTACATCATCAGTCTACGTTTCAATTTCTTAACTTCCAAAATCTTAAAGTAGTTAGATGAGCTTGAGAAGTCGACAACATATCTTATATACATATAGGTGTGTTCCAAAAACAAGCTGTTTAGACTATAATTATGTTCAAATTCCTCTCTGCGTCGTGAATGAACATCAAATCAAGCACCCTGTACTTTCACGTTTTTCAAAAATGCTTATGCAGCTCAATTCAAAGCACATACTTAGCTTTTCTTCTGGAGGTCTTCTTAAAAGTAGAAAGTTTTTCTAAAACGATCTGGCAAGAATTGAGAGCCCTAGCAGCTCAAATGAATATTTGAGGTCAAATGAGATTTTCTCGGCGAATAGGCGCTAAAATCAACATCTGCTGTGATTTTGGCCCGTCTGCACCACTGAAATCAAATGAAAGCATGTTTGCCATCATCAGTCATGCAATTTCTTAGCTTCCAAAATCTTAAAGTAGTTAGATGAGCTTGAGGGTCGACAACATATCTTATATACTATATATGTTCCAAAAGAAACAAGCTGTTTAGACTTATATTATGTTCAAATTCCCTCTCTAAATAGCGAATGAACATCAAATCAAACATGTACTGCGTTTTCAAAGTGTATGCAAACTCAATTCAAAGCACATACTTACACATATGGCAGTCTTCTTAAAGGCATACAAAGTTTTCTAAAACGATCTGGCAAGAATTAAAAGAGCCTATGCCCAGCTCAAATGAATATTTGAGTCAAATAGGAGTTTCTCTCGCTGAAATAGGCGCCAAAAATCAACATCTGCTGTGATTTTGGCTTTGCATTATGCGCTTGCCACTGAAATCAAATGAAAGCTTTATGTTTGCCATCATCAGTCATGCAATTTCTTATGGGTTCCAAAATCTTAAAAGTAGTTAGATGAGCTTGAGGGAGATTAAACAACATATCTTTATATATATATATGATGGTGTTCCAAAAGAAACAAGCTGTTTTGAACCTCTTCTTCCTTTCAAATTTACACTCTCTCTGCAAATCATGAATGAACATCAAATGTAAACATGTGCGTAACGTTTCAAAAAATTAGCTTATGCAAAACTCAATTCCAAAGCTTTTATACTTTACACCTTTGCTTGTGAGAGTCTTAACTTCTTTGAAGTAGAAGTTTTCTGTAAAAGCGATCTGTGGCAAGAAATTGAGGAGCCTAACCCAGCTCAAATGAATAGCTTTGCGGTCAAGCCGGAAGTTTTCTACCGGCTGAATAGAAGCGCCCAAAATCAACATCCTTGCTTTGATTTTGGCACGTGTCTTTGCATACACTGAAATCAAATAATGAAGACTTATGTTTTGCCATCATCAGTCATGCAATTTCTTAGCTAAAATCTCTTAAAAGAGTAGTTAAGATGACCTTGAGGGTCAACAACATATCTTTATATACATGCTGTGTTCAAAAAACAAGCTGTTTGAACTTATATTTGTATGTTCAGATTTCCTCTCTGCGTCATGAATGAACATCAAATCAAAACATGTCTTTCTCGTTTTTCAAAAAAAAGTGCTATGCAAACTCATTTCAAAAGCTTTTATACTTACCTTCTTTGGCATAGGTCTTCTTAAAATTTGAGAAAGTTTTCTATAAAACGATCTGTGGCAGAAAGATTGAGAGCCTAGCGGACTCAAATGAATATTTGAAGTCAAAATGAAGTTCTCAAGCGAATAGGCGTAAAAATCAACATCTGCTGCTTGTGATTTTTGGCCGTGTCTGCATTCATGCTGAAATAATGAAGCATCATTTGCTATATCATCTGGTCATGCAATTTCTTAGCTTCCAAAATCTTAAAGCGGTTGGGCCAGAGCTTGAGGGTCGACAACATATCTTATATATACATGTATATGAGTGTGTTCAGCATAAACAGTTTAAAGCGATATTAATTCTCTCTCTCGTGGCGAATGAACATCAAATCAAACATGTGCTGCGACATTTCAAAATGTATAAAACTCGAAATTCAAAGCACACACTTACCTTGCTTTGCCAGGGAATCTTCTTAAATGAAAGTTTTCTATATAACGATCTGGCAGGAGGTGAGCCTAACGTAAATAGATATTTGGTCAAATGAAAGTTTTCTCGGTAGAATAGGCAGCAAAATCAACATCTGCTGTAGCAATTTTGCAGCCCGTCTCGCCGCGAAATCAAATAAGCATATTTACTTACCATCATCAGTCATGTCAATTTCTTAGCTTCAAATCTTAGTAGTTAAGATAGGCAAAAGGTCGACAACATGTCTTATATACATATTTCCAAAAAACAAGCCTGTTTTAGACATTCAAATATGTTCAAAATTCCTCTCTCTCGCAGACAAACATCAAATCAAGAAATAGCACTGAATTTTCCAAGGGTGCTTATGCAACTTCAATTCAATACATACTTACCTTGCTTCCGGGTCTCTTCTTAAAGTAGAAAGTTTTCTAAAGCGATCTGTAGGTAAAGCCTAACGAAGCTCAAAATAGATATTTGAGTCAAATAAAGTTTCTCTGGCGAATGACGCTTAAAATCAACATCTTATGATTTTTGGAAAATCTAACACTAAATGCAAATGAAAGCATGTTTGCCATCTCAGTCTCGTGCAATTTCTTAGCTTCCAAAATCTTAAAGTAGTTAGATGAGCTTGAGAAATTAGGCAACTGTCTTATATACATATAGGTGTGTTCCGAAACAAGCTCTGTTTAGACTATATTATGTTCAAATTCCTCTCTAAGCCATGGTGAACATCAAATCAAACATGTACTGCGTTTTCAAAGAATGCTTATACAAAACTCAATTCAAAGCACATACTTAACTTGCTTTCTTTGCAGAATGTCTTCTTAAAGTAGAAGAGGATTTTTTCTAAAACGATCTGGCAAAAGAATTAAAGAGCCTAGCAATCAAATGAACACTGATCAAATGGAGAATTTTCTCGACGAATAGACGCAAAAATCATATCTGCTCATGTGATTTTGGCTGTGTCCTGTCGACTGAAATCAAATAGAAAACATCATTTTGCCTCAGTCATACAATTTCTTGCTTCCGAAATACGGTAGTTGTTGAGCAGAAGTCCAAACTTGCTTCTCTACATACCTTAACACATATGGAAATTGTAATTTCCCAAAAAACAAGCGTTTAGGCGATATTATATTTCAAAAATTCCTCTATGATAAGCGAATGAACGTCAAATCAAACATATACTCTAGTTTTCCAAGAATGCTTGTAAACTCAATTTAAAGCACCTGCCAGGCTTTTCTTTGAGGTGTACTTAAAAGTAAAAGTTTTCTAAACGATCTTGCAAGAATTAGGAGCATAGCAGCTCAAATGAATATTATTTGAGTCAAAATGAAGTTTTCCTATGGGAAATATCGCCAAAGTAATCAACATCTTATATGTGACGATTTTTTGCCTTGCGTCTCTGCTTGCAGAAAATCAAATGAAAAGCATGTTTGCCATCACTCAGTCATGTTACGATTTCTTAGCTTCCAAAATCTTGGTGAATCTAAGATGACAGCCTTTGAGGGAAGTCAAACAACATATCTTATATATCTTATGCATATAGGTGTGTTCCAAAAGAAACAAAGCTGTTTGACTGTAATAATTATGTTCAGAATTCCTCTCTAAATGCAATGGCGAATGAACATCTACAAATCAAACATGTACGCGTTTTCCAAAAAAAAAGTGCTTCGCATGCAAACTCAATTCAAAGCCCTACCTTCTACTTACCTTTAACTTTCGGAGTCTTCTTAAAGTAAAGTTTTCTAAAGCGATCTAATAGAATTAGAGCCACCTAGCAGCTCAAATGAGATATTTAGAGTCAAATAGAGTTTTCTCCGTGAACAAAGCAGGCATAAAAATCAACATCTTCTTTCTTGTGATTTGGCCGTCTACCTTTAAAATCCAAATAGAAAACATGACTTTTGCCATCATCAGTTATATGCAATTTCTTAGCTAAAATCTTAAAGTAGTTAGATGTTGGAAAGCAGGGTCGACTAACATATCTCTTACTCATACATATGAATATAGGTGTGTTCCAAAAAAGAAACATTTTTTAGACTATATTATGTTCAATTACCTCTCTGGCGGAATGAATGAACATCCAAATCAAAACATGTATACTTGCGTTTTCAAAAACACTTATACCTAAACTCAATTCAGCACACTTCTTACTGGCTTTCTTTGAAGAGTCATATTCTTAAAAGTACAAAGGATTTTCTAAAAAGCGATCTGGCAGAATTGAAACCCCTAGCAGCTCAAATGAATATTTAAGGTCAGAAATGAAGGATTTTCTCTCGTGAATAGGCGTAAAAAATCAACATCACTGTGATTTTGGCGTTAATGTACTTGAAATCAAATAGAAATATGTTCTTATCTGTCAGTCATACAATTTCTTAGCTTGAAATCTTAAAGTAGTTATATGAATGAGCTTGAGGGGAGTGCGAAGCAACATATCTTCTTATATATACATATGTATATAGGTGTGTTCCAGGAAGGAGAAACAAGCAGTTTGAAAAATATATATATTTCAAATTCCCTCTCGTCGTGAACAGATGAACATCCAAATCAAAACATGTACTGCGTTTTCAAAATGCTTATGCAAAAGCCTCAATTCAAGCACATGTACTATATATGCTTTCTTTGAAAGTCTTCAACAACAAAGGTAGAAAGTTTTCTACAAAACGATCTGTGGCAAGAATTGAGAGCTAGCAGCTCCAAATGAATATTTGGAGTCAAATGAGAGTGCATTTCTCTCTGACGAATAGGCATGAGAAATCAACATCTGCTGTGATTTTGGCCGTCTCACGCACTGAAATCAAATGAGAAAGCATGTTTTGCCATCATCAGTCATGCAATTTCTTAGCTTCCAAAATCTTGAAAGTAGTTAGATGAGCTGAGGGTGCGACAACATATCTTACTTATACATGACATATAGGTGTGTTCAAAAAGAAACAAAGCAGTTTGAACTATATTATGTTCAAATTCCTCTCTCAAATGGCATGAATGAACATCCAAATCAAAACATAACACTCGCGTTTTCCAAAAAAAGTAGCTTATGCAAACTCAATTCAAAGCACATGCTTACCTTGCTTTGGAGTCTTCTTAAAGTAGAAAGGATTTTCCTAAAACGATCTGGCAAATTAAGGCCTTGCCAGCTCAAATGAATATTTAGGAGTCAAAATATAAGAAGTTACACTCTCCTGCGAATGAAGCGCCAAAATCAACATCTGCTGTCATGGAATTTTGGAAAGTCTAGCATACTGAAATCAAATAGCAAGCATGTTTGCCATCATCCAGTCATGCAATTTCTTAGCTTCCAAAATCTTAAAGTAGTTAGAATGGAAGGCTTGAGGGGTCGACAACATATCTTATATACATATAAAGTATGTTCCAAAAAAACAAGCTGTTTAGACTATATTGTAATGTTCAGAAGAATTCATCTCTCAGCGATGAACATCAAATCAAGCGCTATGTACTGCGTTTTCCAAAAAATGCTGTATGCAAACCCTCATCGATTCAAAGCTTTATACTTGAAAGCTTTCTGTTTTGGGGTCTTCTATGTAGTAGAAAAGTTTTTCTAGCGATCTTGCAAGAAATTGAGGCCTAGCAGCTCAAATGAATATTTGATCAAATGAAGTTTCTCTCGGCCTGAATAGGCGCCAAAAATCAACATCTACTATGAAGTTTTGGCGTTAATGCATCTTGAAAATCAAATGAAAACATCATTTGCCATCATCAGTCGTATGCAATTTCTTAGCTTCCAAAATCTTAACGTAATTAGATGACAGAAATTGAGAATTCTAGGCTTCCATATCTTATACACATATATAAATTTGTGTTCCAAAAGAAACAAGCTGTTTCAGACCTTATTATGTTCAAATTCACTCTCGATAGAATGAACGTATCAAATCCCTGTAAACATGTACCCACGTTTTTCAAAAAAGTGCTTCACTGCAAACTCAATTCCAAAAGCACGCATACCTACCTTGCCCGACAGCGAACTTCTTAAAATGCAAGTTTTCTCGTGATCTGTAGCAGAGAGGTGTGAGAGCTCTAGCAAAAGCTCAAAATGGAATATTTAGTCCAAATGAAGTTGCTCTAAGCGAACAAACGCCAAAATCAACATCTGCTGTGATTTTGGCCGTCTGCACCCTGGAAATCAGAAATGAAAGCATGTTTGCCATCACATCAGTCATACCAATTTCTTGGCTTCCAAATCTTAAAAGTAGTTAGATAGGCTTGAGAGAATTAGACAACATATCTTATATATGCATATATATGTAGGTGTGTTCAGAAGGAAACAAGCTGTTTAGACCTATTATTGTCAACTTCAAGTGATTCCTCTCTCGTCGCTTGAATGAACATCGGAAATCCTGCAAACATGTACTGCGTTTTCCAAAAGTAAAGTGTACCCAGCAAACTCAATTCCAAGCTTACATACGCCTACCTTTCTTAGGGAGTCTTCTTAAGAGTGAAAGTTTTCACTAAAAGCGATCTGGCAAAAATTGAAGAACCTAGCAGCTCAAATGAATATTTATGAGTCAAATGAAGTTCTCTTTCAGTGAATGAAGCAAAAATCAACATCTGCATAATTTGGCCCGTCTATATGAAATCAAATGGCATGTTTGCCGTATTGAATCATGCAATTTCTTCCAGCTTCAAAATCTGCCAAAGTAGTTAGATGAAGCGAAGTCGACAACATATCTTCACTCTGTATATATGTGGTATATTCCGAAAAAACAAACAAGTTTACCAAACGATGTTATGTCTAAATTCCTCTCTAGTGGCGAATGAACATCGTCAAATATGGCCTGGATTCTCCAAAAAGTGTATGCAAACTCTAATTCAAAAGCACTTAGCACTGTTGGGGTCTTCTTAAAGTAGGCGTTTTTCTACACTTAGTCTAGCAAATTAAAATAGCTCAAATGAATATTTGGGGTCAAATAAATTTCTCTTTATTTGAATAGTAAAAAAGTCCATCTGCTGTGATTTTGTACGTCTCTTAAAATCAAATAAGCATATTTATGTCTATCAGTCATACCATTTAAAATCTTAAATGATTAGATGAGCAAAATTAAACGCATATCTTATGTATATAATTATGTTTCCAAAAATAAACTATTTAGACTATGTATGTTCAAGTTCCTCTCTAGTCGTGAATGGATATCCGATCAAACATGTACTCGCGTTTTCCAAATGTATACAAGCCAAATTCAAACTACATACTTGCTTTCTTTGGTCTTCTTGAAGTAGAAAGTTTTCTCTTGATCTTACAGAGATTGAGGCTTATAGCAGGCTCAAATGAATATTTAACAGATCAAATGAAGTTTTCTCTCACGAATAGGCCTTAAAAATCAGCATCTGCTGTGATTTTGGCCTTGCGTCTCTTTTACTGAATCAAATGAAAGCATGTTTGCCATCATCAGTCATGCAATTCTTAGCTTGCAGTCTAAGAGATGGTTAGATGAGCTTGAGAATTAGAGCAACATATCTTATATATATGTTTCTAAAAACAAGCTGTTTTAGACTATGTTATGTTTAAATTCCTCTCTTCAAATGGCAGTAACATCAAATCCAAGCATGTGCTGCGTTTTCCAAAAATGTATGTAGCCTCAATTCAACTGCCTACCTTGCTTTGAGTCTTCTAATAAATGAGGATTTTCTCAACGATCAGCAAATTGAGACCTAGTAGCTCAAATAGTGTACTGATCCAAATGAGATTTTTGAATAGGCATGAAAAATCAACATCTTATGCTGTGATTTTGGGAGATCTCTCATACTAAAATCAAATGAAATGTTTGCCATCACATCAGAATCATGCAATTTCTTAGCTTCAAATCTTAAAAGTTAGATGAGCTTGAGGTGCGACAAAATATCTTATATACATATGATTGTGTTCCAAAAAACTGTTTGAACTACTCCTGTTCAATTCCTCTCAGCAGACAGACATCAAATATCGTTTCAAGTCTTATGAACTCAATTCATACCTACCTTCTTGGGAACTTTTTAAAAGTAGCGTTTTCCTAAAAATCTGTAGCAGAATTAAGAATTAGCAGCTCAAATGAATATTTAGTCAAATGGATTTTCTCGCTGAATAGGCGCCAAAAATCAACATCTGCTGTGATTTTGGCCGTCTGCGCACTGAAATCAAATGAAAGCATGTTTGCCATCATCAGTCATGCAATTTCTTAGCTTCCAAAATCTTAAAGTAGTTAGATGAGCTTGAGGGGTCGACAACATATCTTATATACATATGTATATAGGTGTGTTCCAAAAGAAACAAGCTGTTTAGACTATATTATGTTCAAATTCCCTCTCTCTTCACGAATGAACATCAAATCAAACATGTACTGCGTTTTCAAAAAATGCTTATGCAAACTCAATTCAAAGCACATACTTAGCTTTCTTTGGGAGTCTTCTTAAAATAGAAAGTTTTCTAAAACGATCTGGCAAGAATTAAGAGCCTAGCAGCTCAAATGAATATTTGAGTCAAATGAAGTTTTCTCGTGAATAGGCGCCAAAAATCAACATCTGCTGTGATTTTGGCCGTCTGCGACTGAAATCAAATGAAAGCATGTTTGCCATCATCAGTCATGCAATTTCTTAGCTTCCAAAATCTTAAAGTAGTTAGATGAGCTTGAGGGTCGACAACATATCTTATATACATATAGGTGTGTTCCAAAAGAAACAAGCTGTTTAGACTATATTATGTTCAAATTCCTCTCTCGTCGCGAATGAACATCAAATCAAACATGTACTGCGTTTTCAAAAAATGCTTATGCAAACTCAATTCAAAGCACATACTTAGCTTTCTTTGGGAGTCTTCTTAAATTAGAAGTTTTCTAAAACGATCTGGCAAGAATTGAGAGCCTAGCAGCTCAAATGAATATTTGAGTCAAATGAAGTTTTCTCGCGAATAGGCAAAAATCAACATCTGCTGTGATTTTGGCCCGTCTCTTTACTGAAATCAAATGAAAGCATGTTTGCCATCATCAGTCATGCAATTTCTTAGCTTCCAAAATCTTAAAGTAGTTAGATGAGCTTGAGGGTCGACAACATATCTTATATACATATAGGGTGTTCCAAAAGAAACAAGCTGTTTAGACTATATTATGTTCAAATTCCCTCTCTC
>NW_024402322.1:0-2000 GCF_016859285.1 Xiphias gladius
AGTCATTTGCATTCTACCACCAGTTCCTCATCTTCGTTGTCTGTGTCTGTGTCTTATGTAGTAGTGGCATCTGTATCTTTTCTCCAGGCATCACAACTCCAACCCATCTTAATATCATAGCTTTCGCAAAAGTCAATAGCAGGGTACAAAAAAAAAACATCACTCACAGTGATATAAGAACTGCTATCAAAATTTGAATCAGCGCTGCACCTAAGACTCCAAATCTGTCTTGTAACCAAACATTAGCAGACCATCCAGCTCCTTGCGATGCGCCAAACGCATCCCTAATGTGCTTCAATGCATCTACAACACTAGTGATATTATCAGAGTTGTGTATAATAGGCATCACCAGTTAAGTCCAAAGCCACACATAGGCCACCTTGTTTGGCCAAAATATAATCAAGAGCCATATCATGTTTCAGCAACGTCAGTCTGTGACTCCTTTGAGTGTTTGACAAGTATTCAAACCCCTTTATAGTCTCATTTGCAAAACCCTGCAAAGTGATCATATTGCCGATCATATTATCAATATGGTCGGCTCAAAATGTTACACCATACCATGGAAATAGTCCTATGCCCATTTCTCTCCAAGACTAATCCTCCAATGGTAGGACTCCAGATTATGAAATTGTGCCATTTCCCTTTTCTTCCTACTACCAGGAACAGCAGTAGATTAGACCTCATCAGGTGCTTGTCCCTTCTGGACCACAAAAACTTCATATGGAAGCTTTAATCTTGCCATGTAATGGCATCCGGTCCATCAATATGGCAGAAATAAGTATTCTTTATCACCACAAATCCACCAAATGTCTCTGAAATTCCCTATAGTCACATTTTCAGGCAAAGTTTGGTTCTTTACCATCAAAGTTTTACTCTGTTTGCGGTGTGGTGTATGAAAGGTCACTTTATATAAACCATCAACAGTCTTGTGTTCACGCCCATTAAATTGCATCATATATTTATCAAAGTCTTCTATTCCCATAAACATACCAGGGCCATCATGTGTGTCTATTCGAACAAAAACAGTCTTCAGCCTTTACAGGTGTCACTTCCTGTCCATCAGGAACTGCTGTTGTCACATCCTCGTGTTTGTCGAGTAAATTTAAATATGGCAAGTTTCTCAACCAAGAGCAGTCAAATCTGAGTCTAAACAGATGTACTGATAAAGCCATAACTCTATCTTCTCTTGATATCTGCTGATACAACAGCCATGATTGTGCATAAGATTGACACTTAGGAAGCAGTGGTTCTGGTACTGTCTCCAAAATTGCAGGCCATGTGCCTGGTGGTGGAATTCTCACCACACATGGGCAATTCATGTCCTTAATGGATCTTACAGAATGAGTCAGCTGTTGAAACTGCAAATTTCTACCTGCCTATGGGTCTGAAATTTGTAACACCGAGGAGTCAAAGCCATATGCCTTCCACGTAGTTTCTCTCTTCTGTAATGCTCAATAGGATTCAGTCATGTTGTCTGGTGTCCGGTAAAGGTCATCAAGGTCATTGGTCATATCTGACATAGTCCTCTGAGTTGTTACAGATGACTGTTACTACTTCTGTTCAAGCTAACCTCTATTCGCAACATAGGCTTTTGAGTCCCATTAAGAAATTCCTCAGGTGCCAAAAATGCCATAGCAGGCGTCTGTGTCCTGTTTACGAGGTCAGTCAATGTTTTATTTGTGGCTGCCCCTGTCACATCCTTACCTGTAGCATTTCCCAAAGTAACAGACGTTTGAGTCGTCACCATCATTGTTGTACTATTTATCCCCTTCTGAGTCGTAACTAAAGTAACAACTAGAGTTGTAATCTTGACACTCTTAGTCACTTCTGGAACTAAAGTAGTATGTATCACCTGTTCGCTATATATCCCCTTTGTAGTTGCTGTGGTAAGTTGCTCCTGAACTTTTCTAACAACTGTGGATACTTGAACAGGAATAAAACTTATTATCACAAGTGTCACTTTGCGAGTTACATATCCCTCCATCCAATAGTTTCAAAAT
>NW_024402323.1:0-17000 GCF_016859285.1 Xiphias gladius
AATTGGCCTATTCTATGAGTAGAAGATATTCGTGAATGCATGAACGAGTAGCTACTTAGAGGCTGTTCATTTCGAGACCAAAGCAGCGCAGTCTACGTTAACGACACAAAGCTAACACTTGCTGCTAGTGCTACTCACGTTAACGTTAGTCCGTACTCACCATTGTCCCGTTGACTTTTCTAGCTCCGTGAGATGACACAAATTGCAAATGTAAGGTTTTGTATTTAACTTACTGGGGAGATAGGAACTCCAACTAACTGTTTAAATGATATCGAACTTTTTTTTTTTTTTTTTTTAATATATGTTTCGGGGAATCGGTAGCGACTGTATCCCCCTGTTGCAGTAGCGTTGCCCGGAAACCTCAATCCAGCGACGCCTGTCTGCTACTATGCCTCGGTTTGAGTACCGTATCCCTCCGCCGGTACATCTTTGGTCTTCCCACTCAGTGCATTGCCAAAATACCTAACAATGCACACGTGCAAGTGTTTTAATTGCAATGCATATTCATTATGTATTACTGAATGTCAATTTGACACTTGACACAGAGAAAAAAAACACAATTTCTGTTGCTCTATATAAACGAGGCGCGCAAAGATACCACCCCCACCAGCCCCGTCTAGAGAAGGGACTCTATATGGAAGATGAACAGTGTCTTATTGACCATGTATAAAATATGTTTCTTATTATAATAAAACACATTCAAGTTAGCAATCTTCAAGTAAAGATTTTATGAAAAAATGACTGCTGATTAAGATGTAATATTTATTGGCTGCGATTAAATCCCTATTTCATAATGTTCAGTTTTCAGACAAGAAAAAAACAAATGTATGTAAGTTAGAACAACTATATTGTGCATTCAGCGGCATGAAAAAACCTACAGGTTACCACAGAGAGCAAGAGGGCACCTAACCCACAGACCGGGGCAGTGTGATAGCAAAGTTGAGAAGATAGCTTTCTGTCATCTCTAAATTGTAATCAGGCATTTTAAACATTGATAGACGACAATACATCATAGCTCTTGTCATTAACCTGTATTTATGTTGATTTTATCAGACAGTGTCCCTACAATGAAATAATGATTTGGTCAGCTGGACTGACTGTCCCAGTCCTTACCAGATGTTGGCTGTAATGTGCACTTTTGTTGTTGCTGAGTGAAAAGGGGCCCAGGAAGAAGAGGTTTAGCTGTTTTATGCTGTTTTGGCATTTCACCGTGGACGGAAGTCTCTATGAAACTGACCTGAAAATGCTAATGTGGATGAAAAATGTATTTTGCTAATTGTTCCTTCACTTGGATGTTTGACCTTCACAGTGCAGAATGATGCATGTGCAGAGTTTGACCCTAGAAGGTTGTTTTCACATTCATCTGCTGAAGGGGGAAAGTTTGGCTCTGCTCACCTTTAATCTGAGTTTAAGATGTGTAGCACAACCACTGTGACATAAATAGTCCGGAAGGCAATCATGGTCCAATATGCAACTGACACATGTGTGATGTGGAAATTGAAACCTCCAGTACATACACTGAGAATAGACTTTTCAATTAACTAGGCGTCATCTTGTGTTAAGCACTTACTCTTTTAAAATGAACAATATTTTATCTATTTCATAGATACGGAAGTGTTCAATAAGCGAGAAGGAGAAAATGGAACTTTAAGAATTTATCAAAAGGTAATTGAGCTTTTTTGTGAAAAAAGAAACATATCGAACAAAAGTTATTATTCCAAGCCGAGTATTTTTTTTTTCTCCTGTCTGTCTCTCCATGTCTGGAGGTGATATTTAAAAAATGTTAAATTGAACCTCATTTATTGCTGACCTCTCACCATGGATGGATTAGGAGACAATGGGACCCTGGGCATAGAAACGAAAACCCGCACCTATGTGACCCCTTTCATATTGTATGTAGCTATTTGACCCAAGTTTCAAATAAAGATATACTGATTAACTAGATGCCCTCTTGCGATGGAGCCACACCAGCTGCCACACCCGTCAACTTGTTGATGTTCCAACCCATGAATACTCTGTGATCACTACTACATTATTACATGAGTACTGAGTACACATGAGTTGGACCTGGTCCATCTGCTAAGTTGTCCTTCATTTTGATTTCAACTACATAGCTGTAAAGTTTTGTAACTGTATCTTGCTGGATTGTGATGCTATAGACATATAAACACCAAAGTACTCAAAAGCGCCTCTGAGGTACTTCCCACTGCAGTAGGTGTCTCCAGGACCACATTATGCCATGAGGAAAAACACGCACACACACACACACACACACACACACACACACACACACACACACACACACACACACACACACACACACACACACACAGACTGACAAGTTGAAAACAATACTAGCCATGCTGTCGCAGCTGTTAATGAAGCTTTAAGGTACTGTTCCATTGCAGATCACAATGTTTTTGTATCATTTCAAGGTCTCTCACCACAACAAAGTCCAGATTGAGTGCCACGTGGCTCTGTTCCTGGCCCAGCACTTTTGCCTTGCTTTTAACTGTAATCTGTTACAGTCCACTGCCACTCAAATTATATATTTCTGTCTAATTTTTAAATTTTAGAATAGTGGCGATGCTGATGATAACAATAATAAGATGATGATGATGATGATTATTATTATTATTGGACCAACAGCAATTTTCCTTTAAAAAGTTGGACCAAATACAGAGGCAAGGATATGCAATCTTTGCCTTGATAACAACTTTATGAAGGGATGAGCCGAGGCCTATGCCTATGCAAGTCCCATTATAAGATGTCAGTATAGTGCACTTTAGTGATTAATCTTTTCGTGTGACTTACACAGCACTCCAGCAGAGGAAGACATTGCTCTAGTATTGCCTGGTGAAGAGGCGTGCTGACAGTGATTCAACATGCTGTGTAGCAACAAATTCAGCTATTTAAAGCCCACGATAAAACATTACTAATAGCCCACTTCATACCAGTCCACCCCCTTATGAAAAATCACAAATAACAGTCAGCTTTTATCTACAACCCCAGTCCAGATCAAACTGCAGATAGACTGAAACAGATTTACATGTCTGTGCCCATTTGCTCATTGTCTCTTAATCTGTCCACGTCTCCCTCTCAATTCAGCTCATTTCATTTAATTTTAGGAAAAAAATATGTTGCTAAAGCTACGCCATTTGTGATACAAGTGAATCCAGTACTCTCAGTAATGGGTTGATGTTGACAATAGTCACTGTAGTTCACTCAGCATTCAACAATAACCGGCCATGTCAACTTACTGAGAAACTTCTTTGTCTCATAGGTCGGACATGGATATACATTTTCTTAGTCAGTAAGGGTCAGTGGTTTGCGGTCCTCAAAATTACAGCTCTCCGCATGTCACTAGGGTTGCAGCAGTTTTTTCTTATGTTGTTTAAAAATGGCTGAAAAAACAGTGATGTAATTGGCATATTTAGAAACCTCCTGATGAATCATAATCATTTCATTGTCTTTTAAATGCAATAGACCAGTTGTTGATTTGATTGATTTTGTTGATTTTGTTTTTCAATCTTTTGAGTTTAACCAAGCATAAATCTACCAAATACCACAGTCATAGTCATTGAATTTAGAAGCACACAACACCGGATTTCACCATTAAGGAAACAGACATTGATATTGCTCATGATTACAAATACTTGGGCACTGTGATAAGCTTTCTTTCATCTTCACAATAACATGTAGGTGACTCGGAGTCTGAAAAACAGAGTTTGAATAGTGGTCTGAGTTGCAGTCTATAGTGGCAGATACCTCTATACCTCCAGGCCAGTGTCTTTAGCATCCAGTTCAGTCCCTGTTTGATGATCACAGAGATGGCATTAAAGAGGGAGTGTAGTTTATAAGATGGTGTTGAAGCCGATGAACCACTATGAAAATCAGTCTTGACTACCGACTCTTAAATAAGGCTATTGTCTTCTTAAAAACTGTCACTAACATATGGTTTCAATCACAAAGCATAAACTTTCTTTTCCAAACTGTGAAGTACTCTTTGAGGACCTTTGACCTAGGGCCTCTATATAAACACAGTTCTACATATATAAACATACACCTCATTTTTCCCCTTTGAGGCTGAATTACCCATGTACCAAGAATGACAGTTCTTCTATACCAAGTTTCATCAAACAATCAAGACAGGAAGTTCTTGCCAATTAAAATATATAGAGACATGTCCTAAGCAAAGCAATGTGTTAGTGTTGATGGTCTTTAGAGTCCAGATATTTTATTTCCAACGTGTCCTTGTTCAGGGCCCTTTGTCCATTTTCCACCCTCCTTGTTTTGAGTGTTTGAGAACAATGGGGTCCCTGAACAGTCAGCCACCCTCACAGTGATTTTCCCCAATATCCTTCTAGGGGAAAAGAAAGAAAACACCAACCAGTATCTTGCAAAAACAAAAAACATCAGATGCAGATTATCAAACTATAATGAGATGTGAAATTCACAATATCATATTTTCAGCTTATCCCAAGTTAACATTCACATTTCCATTTACCCTCTTTGATTATACCACTCTATAGTAAGATACTACAAAATACTAAATAATACCAAGAATAAATGCATAATGTATAATTAGATTATAAATTCAAAAAGGATACTTCTCAGTCATTTGCATTCTACCACCAGTTCCTCATCTTCGTTGTCTGTGTCTGTGTCTTATGTAGTAGTGGCATCTGTATCTTTTTCTCCAGGCATCACAACTCCAACCCATCTTAATATCATAGCTTTCGCAAAAGTCAATAGCAGGGTACAAAAAAAAAACATCACTCACAGTGATATAAGAACTGCTATCAAAATTTGAATCAGCGCTGCACCTAAGACTCCAAATCTGTCTTGTAACCAAACATTAGCAGACCATCCAGCTCCTTGCGATGCGCCAAACGCATCCCTAATGTGCTTCAATGCATCTACAACACTAGTGATATTATCAGAGTTGTGTATAATAGGCATCACCAGTTAAGTCCAAAGCCACACATAGGCCACCTTGTTTGGCCAAAATATAATCAAGAGCCATATCATGTTTCAGCAACGTCAGTCTGTGACTCCTTTGAGTGTTTGACAAGTATTCAAACCCCTTTATAGTCTCATTTGCAAAACCCTGCAAAGTGATCATATTGCCAATCATATTATCAATATGGTCGGCTCAAAATGTTACACCATACCATGGAAATAGTCCTATGCCCATTTCTCCAAGACTAATCCTCCAATGGTAGGACTCCAGATTATGAAATTGTGCCATTTCCCTTTTCTTCCTACTACCAGGAACAGCAGTAGATTAGACCTCATCAGGTGCTTGTCCCTTCTGGACCACAAAAACTTCATATGGAAGCTTTAATCTTGCCATGTAATGGCATCCGTCCATCAATATGGCAGAAATAAGTATTCTTTATCACCACAAATCCACCAAATGTCTCTGAAATTCCCTATAGTCACATTTTCAGGCAAAGTTTGGTTCTTTACCATCAAAGTTTTACTCTGTTTATTGTGTGGTGTATGAAAGGTCACTTTATATAAACCATCAACAGTCTTGTGTTCACGCCCATTAAATTGCATCATATATTTATCAAAGTCTTCTATTCCCATAAACATACCAGGGCCATCATGTGTGTCTATTCGAACAAAAACAGTCTTCAGCCTTTACAGGTGTCACTTCCTGTCCATCAGGAACTGCTGTTGTCACATCCTCGTGTTTGTCGAGTAAATTTAAATATGGCAAGTTTCTCAACCAAGAGCAGTCAAATCTGAGTCTAAACAGATGTACTGATAAAGCCATAACTCTATCTTCTCTTGATATCTGCTGATACAACAGCCATGATTGTGCATAAGATTGACACTTAGGAAGCAGTGGTTCTGGTACTGTCTCCAAAATTGCAGGCCATGTGCCTGGTGGTGGAATTCTCACCACACATGGGCAATTCATGTCCTTAATGGATCTTACAGAATGAGTCAACTGTTGAAACTGCAAATTTCTACCTGCCTATGGGTCTGAAATTTGTAACACCGAGGAGTCAAAGCCATATGCCTTCCACGTAGTTTCTCTCTTCTGTAATGCTCAATAGGATTCAGTCATGTTGTCTGGTGTCCGGTAAAGGTCATCAAGGTCATTGGTCATATCTGACATAGTCCTCTGAGTTGTTACAGATGACTGTTACTACTTCTGTTCAAGCTAACCTCTATTCGCAACATAGGCTTTTGAGTCCCATTAAGAAATTCCTCAGGTGCCAAAAATGCCATAGCAGGCGTCTGTGTCCTGTTTACGAGGTCAGTCAATGTTTTATTTGTGGCTGCCCCTGTCACATCCTTACCTGTAGCATTTCCCAAAGTAACAGACGTTTGAGTCGTCACCATCATTGTTGTACTATTTATCCCCTTCTGAGTCGTAACTAAAGTAACAACTAGAGTTGTAATCTTGACACTCTTAGTCACTTCTGGAACTAAAGTAGTATGTATCACCTGTTCGCTATATATCCCCTTTGTAGTTGCTGTGGTAAGTTGCTCCTGAACTTTTCTAACAACTGTGGATACTTGAACAGGAATAAAACTTATTATCACAAGTGTCACTTTGCGAGTTACATATCCCTCCATCCAATAGTTTCAAAATAATACAAATTTTAAGTGTAGTTCATAATAAGTGCATGTATATTCCTCTTGATCTTCCCAAGTAGCATTTCTCAAGACAAGCGAGCCATCACCCTCTGTTTTCATCCACTTCATGTCATTTTACAATACATACTTCCTTCGATCATGAGGCACAATGTCGACATGGCAGACTGTGTTCCCACTGTTAGAAGAATGTACATAAATTATGCCAATTATCCCATGCTTTGCTATTTCTCTCTTATTATCTGCACCCTTGAGAATTCTGCACAAGGAGGTACTGCAGCTGCAAGACAGTTACCCCGATAAAGATAAGATATATTCCCTCTTCCTTTGTTTTTGTTCCTTGACCCGTCCCTGAGACGGGCAGGAGGCATCCTGCTCCTCAGATGAGATTGTGTAGCTATGCCAACATACGAACCACCCTATGGAAATAAAAGAGCAAGGTAGACGGCTGAGAAACTCAGAGCGGGTTGGAGATTGTAACTGAGCACTCTCTGTCCGTTCTCCTTGCAAGTATTTAACCTCACCACTCTGTGTCCTGCCTCATTTCTGTGCTTATATCTGTTTTAGGTTGTTTGAACCTGACATTAACTTGGTCCTTCGAGCCGGATCCCAACACACCCGAGGACTCCTGCAGGCGGAGCGGAACACCAGTTAAGACCGTGGCCACGGCAGGCTGTGCTTAAAAGGGCTCGGCCTAAAAAAGACCCTTTCCGGGACTGGGCTTCAGCTCGCCAGTTGGAGTCTAAGGGTTGACGGGAATCCAAGAGGAGGACTACGGTTTGGTGAGTGTTATTTTCATTAAAAAAGGAGTGAAAGGAAAACACTGTGGTAGACTGTTAGAGAACGCGTGAGGGCGGGTCTCAGAGAAACGGAAAAGAGTACACTGGTAGTACGGCTTTAGGTGTTAAACAAAACCCTGTGAATCCTAGGCACTGACAGGTAAAAGAGGGACGGCGGAGTCCGATAAATTCCGTAATAAAACAGTGACCACAGTTGTTTTTCAAAAAGAAGGGGAGTGAATGGATAGAGTATACCACTAGGTATTCTCTATCATGAAATAAGATTGAGAGCCAAATAACAAACTGTTGTGGAAGCACTAGGCAAGAATCCTTCGCCTCCTTGGAGGTAGAAGCTTGAGGATTACCACAACAGGATTTCTGTTATCTCAATTTAAGAAATATCAGTCGTAGAATACCCTAGGTGTTGAAAGACTGATCCAAAACATTAAAATGGGAAAAGGACACAGTAAGCAGAGTCCGCGAGAAGCCTTAACATGTAAAGACTGGAAATATGTTGAAAAACACGACCACCAATATACCAAACATCTCGATAAATGGATAAAAAAATTTGACTACGATGGAAGCCTGAATACGCAAAAGATTACAGTCTTACAAGAGAAAATACGGCGTGACGCACAAGATGATAAAAATCGTATGAAAAAATTAGGCTTTGAGGATACAGAATGCTGGCTAAAGATAGCAAAAAGCAGAGAACAGGGCCAGAGAAAAAAGAGAGAGGAAGAACAGAGAGAAAAAGAGAAAGAAGAAAAGTTGCAAGAGCAACAAAAGGGAAAAGAACAGGAAACTATGTTTCACAGAAAAGAAGATGATGAGCGTGTAGTGGTAAAAAGGAGGCAGATGCCACCAAGGGCAGAGAAAGAGGAGGGAGCTAGTGGAGGACATGCACACGCACCAAAAAAGACACCCACTGAAGACATAAAGCAAAAACTTTACCCTGACATACCAGAGGAACCTCCTCTACCGGAGTATAGCACTGAACCGAGACACACGAGGTCACAAAAAGGACCCAGCGTGTCGTGGTCTAAAAAATTAGGAAAACTATTTTCCCCACCTCCGTCAGCACCCCCCTCATTTGAGACTATAGATGAATATCCAATGATAGAAGTTCCAAACCCACTAATGGGCCAAGACGATCAGATGCCCACAATGTTAGTGTATCGTACATGGACAGCAGATGACATAAAGAAAGCTGTACAAGGTCTCACCCCACATAGAGAAGACATAACTCAGTTCATAGAAGATTTTAATGACCTGAGACAATCATACCATCTCAATGGTAATGAGGTCCAGCAGGTGTGGATGACTGCCATGGGCAGTGACTGGCACCATGTGAGGGGAGATTGGAACCCTAGAAATAATCAGGACGCCCCTACCTCCTGACACACCAGAATTACAGCAGAGAATTGAAGGCTTGGCAAGAAGAGCCAGAGTACGTTTTCAGAGAAGAGCTAATTACACAGAGATAGGCAGGGTTAAACAAAAAGATGATGAGTCATTTGATGACTATAGAGTCAGGATGGCTATTGTTTTCAGAACCCATAGCGGTTTAGAAGACAATGGTGATGATGTAGGTGCATATAGACAGCAGTTGAAAAATGCACTGCATGCAGGGGCGAGAGAAGGAATACATGGATGGGTTCAGAAACACTACATAAACCTGTCCACAGGGACGTTGGAGGAGTACATAAGTCATGCATTACACGCAGAGAAAGTGACTAGAGGTAAAAAGGAAAAAAGGTCATCTGTTGAAACCTTCTATCAGGATGAGGGAGACGAAATATACTACCAAGGCCAAGGGAGGGGTCGGCAAAAGGGCAGGGGAGGATTCAGGGGAGGTTTCAAAAGAGGTTTTAAAGGAGGATTTATAGATCGCAGCCGAGGTCGTGGTATAGACAAGCGCAAAACAAACAAGTGCTCTGGGATGGAATGCTGGAACTGTGGCAGAGAAGGTCACATGGCACGTGAATGCCCAGGGCACAGCAATTCATCAGCATGACTAGATGATCCAGGAAATGAGCCTCCCTTGGAAGCTGAGGAAAACAGTGATGAGGAGGTGGAACTAAATTTACAAGAGATTTTATCCCTTAACGAGACAAAACCAGAGATAACATTGTTGATAAATGGGAAACCTGTTACATTCCTATGCGATTCTGGAGCCTGCAGAACAACCTGCATAGAACTATTTCCAAATTACGCACCTAGTGGTCAAAAGGTGTCAGTACGAAGTGCTAATGGACGCTTGTCCTACGTACCACAATCACAACCTGTTTGGATTAGAGATCCAAAAGGGCGATCGTGTCAATTATCAATACTAATACTCCCAGACTGCCCAGTAAATCTCCTAGGCCGAGATGGCCTACTACAGCTGGAGCTTGCATTGGTTCCGACAAAAGAGGGTCACATGGCTGTTGTACGAAAAGAAGAATTGGCTCAAGGGAACATTTTTGTTCTCAGAGGGATAGGTCAACCTTATCACTATTACTCACTCGACATCCCTAACAAACCACCTCAGAAAACAGGGACAGCCCTGATGGCAGAGGGGAAAAATGCAATCAGAAAAGTTGAAAATGCAATGGCTGATGATGCATTGCACATCACAATGTGGTTCCGAAACGCACCTGGACCAGACCCAGAGTATGAGAAAAAACTGGCTGCAGTTACCCCTGCTACAGTCACAGTCAGTTATCTGTACTCAGATGCAGAGAATACAGCTGTTGCAGGCGTCACACTAACAGACAGAGTAGGGAAACTACTCAGAATGTGGACGCCTCCACACATCTCTGTATTAAAGACAAAACCAAAACTTGGAAAGATTTGGGAAAAAATAGTGCAGCAGGGCGAGCAAGCAACTGATTGGACTGCAACAGCAGTAAACACTTGGTACAGTGACTCAACTGGTCTGACCAGGAAAGCCCTGTTCTGGACCATTCAAGTCCAAGAAGGAGTGCATCTACACTCCAATGCAAAAGACTCAGAATGAAACCTAATGCTAACACAGGAAGAAGAAAGCCTGTTGGAGGCAATTCCTGTAGAGCTGTGGTCAAAGGGATCCACTGATGTTGGTTTAATAAAAGGAGCGCTGCCAGTTCAAATCAGACCAAAAACGGAGTACAGACCATGTGTAAAACAGTACCCCTTGAAACCAGATGCAAGCGAAGGCATAAAACCAGTAATAACTGATTTAATTGCTGCAGGAGTGATAATTAAGTGTGATGATTCCCCATGTAACACTCCTATATTCCCAGTCAAAAAGCAAGCACCGTCTGTAGGATGGCGCATGGTGCAAGATTTACAAGCAGTAAACAATGCAGTAATTCAAAGAGCTCCCTGTGTCCCAGATCCTTACACTCTCCTGAATACATTAAGACCAGATGCAAGGTTTTTCACTGTGGTAGACATCAGCAATGCCTTTTTCTCCATACCAATCGCGAAGAGAGTCAATTTTGGTTTGCATTTACGTTTGGACAGAGATACACATACACCAGACTGCCACAAGGGTACTGTGAAAGTCCCACAATTTACTCTCAAGTAATGAACGCTAGCATGGCTAATTCACGCCTCCAGGGAAGAGCCAAATCCTCATCTATGTAGATGACGTGTTGTTAGCTTCCCCTGATAAAGAAACATGCAAAATAGATACATTGGCACTGTTGAAACATCTAGCACAAGAGGGACACAAAGTGAGCAAAAATAAATTACAGATGTGCAAACGCGAAGTTAAGTACTTAGGACACAATTTGAACGAAGGAGGGCGAACCATAGTGGAAGACAGAAAAACTGCAATCTTGCAGGCACCTAAACCTCAAACAAAAAAGCAAATGATGTCCTTCCTAGGCTTAACTAATTACTGTAGAAACTGGGTACCGAATTATGCTGAAATAACATCACCATTGAGTAAAATGATGTATGAGGAAGATCTCAAAATGACATCTCAGTTGAAATGGACTGCAGAAGCAGAGACAGCTTTCTGCACAATCAAACAAGTGTTAGTGTCTAGCACAGCGTTGGCCTTACCAGATTACAACAAACCGTTCATACAGATGGTAGACTGCAAAGGTCATTTCATGACCTCAGTTCTCGCACAGCAGCACGGTGATAAATTAAGACCAATAGCATATTTCTCGTCAAAACTAGACAGTGTGGCCTGTGCACTCCCACACTGTGTGAAAGCAGTTATCGCTGCCTCTGTGGCTGTGGAAACAAGTGCAGTAATAGTACTGTTCCACCCACTAATATTAAAAGTTCCTCATGCAGTTTCGGCACTATTACTGCAAACTAGTATGACCTTCCTGTCGCCGGCTCGACATTTGTCGTGCATGGCCACATTGCTCTCACAACCACATCTGACAATAGAGCGATGTACAACGCTGAATCCTGCAACGCTGATACCACTCCCTGAGGATGGTGAGAAACACGATTGTCAGGCGCTTGCAGAGTTTTCAGCTAAAAGCAGAGGTGATTTGAAAGACCAACCATTGAAAACAGGTGAAATAGTGTTTGTAGATGGTTCATCCAAAAAAGACAGCTTCGGCAAAACAAAAACAGGGTATGCGGTAGTGACCTCCAAAACAGTACTGAAAACAGGGGCTCTACCTTCACACTTCTCTGCACAAGCAGCAGAATTAGTTGCCCTAACAGAAGCATGTAAGCTTATGAAAGGTCGAGAAGTCACTATCTATACAGACAGCCAGTATGCCTATGCAACTGTACACACGTTCGCGCAATACTGGAAAAACAGAGGTATGGTTACCTCAACAGGTAAACCAGTCACACATGCAGAGTTATTAAAAGAATTACTAAAAGCAGTACAACTACCCAAAACACTGGCAATCTGCAAATGTGCGGCACACAATCGCAGGGAAAGATACTGTCTCGCTAGGAAATGCACTAGCAGATAAAAAAGCTAAGGAAGCCGCAGAAAGCGACAACTATGTTGTGACCGATGAATCAACTCCTTTAACAACTGACACACTACGAGAAATGCAACAACAAAGTCCAGAAAATGAAAACAGGTGTGGATAAAAAACGGAGCACAAAAACGCGATGACGTCTATGTATGACCAAACAATAAACCTATCTTACCAAAAAATCTCTACAAATGGGCAGCACTTTTGAGCCATGGTGTAACACATGTCTCAACAGGAGGGATGGTAGGACAGGTACACCAAAAATATACAACCTATGGATTCATTTCCTATTCAAAAAATTATTGCAGAGCATGTTTAACCTGTGCTAAATATAATCCACAAGGGAATCTGCGTCCACGACGAGGACAGTTCCCTGCACCACAATACCCGTTTCAGGCAATACACATGGATTTCATTGAACTACACCAAAGTGAGGGAAAGAAATTTTGTCTGGTAATAATAGATGCATTCTCAAAATGGATTGAATTATTCCCAACTAAACATCCCGATGCGCTAACAGTAGCAAAGGCATTATGCAAAAACATTATTCCAAGATATGGAATACCTGAGAGGATTTACAGCGATAATGGAGCTCATTTTGTAAATCAGCTGATACGAAAAATAGGCACTATGTTCCACATTGACCTAAAGAACCATTGCGCTTATCATCCGCAAAGTGCAGGCTTAGTGGAGAGAGCGAATGGCACTATTAAGAATAGGTTAAAGAAATGTATGGAAGAAACAGGCAGACCATGGACTCAATGCCTAGATCTAGTGCAATTGTACATAAACATAACAAGTTCCGGAGGATTAACTCCATATGAAACTATGTTTGGACGACCGTACAGACTGCCACGATTTAAAAATGAATGGGAAACAGACACCGAAATGAATTTGGCTGATTACATGCGCAAAATGCTAGAAAAGCAAAAAGAGAAAGTCACTGACGAAGATTCCCCTGTCTCTTTGCAGGTACCACAATTAGTGAAACCAGGCGACTGGGTGCTAATCAGAAGCATTAAAAGGAAGCATTGGCACTCGCCCAAGTGGGAAGGTCCATATCAAGTGTTATTGACAACGCCAACAGCATTAAAGATAGCGGAAAGATCCACCACCTAACCCACCACCTGGGTCCTGCAAATCTGCAATGCGGCCGAGGACACTGAACAGAAGAACACTGAACAAAAATACAATAGCAGGGAACTGACAATAGAAGGGACTGTCTAATTAACAGAGAGAAAAAAATCAGAGAAGAAATTTAAATCTAAGCCGCTAAAGTCCCCACAAATGACTAACCCGCATGTGTTCAGAGACCTCAATGCAATGTTCTATCTATCTGCTATCTATATCTGCTATCAATTATGGTGGTATACTTTTGGGGAACCTCCCGAAAACTCGTTTAAATAGCCGAAAAACAGTCAAGTCAAAACCGAATCACTTCAACTTTCGCGAACGCTGAAGGAACAGAAGGAGAGATGTCTATGTTGTTAAACTAAACCTGACAGGAGCTAATCCCTCTCTGCGAAATCGCCGCTATATAGGCAACAACAACAGATCCCCCCCTTTTTGCTAATTGCAAAAATGGCATAGCGGGATTTGGTGCTTATGATTTGCCCATGACTGAGGGCTATACCATTAAGACATTGGGCGGTTACACCGCCTATATTGATGTAAATGGTTACAAAACTAGTGGGAATGACTGGAGTAATATTATTTTGCCTACAGATTCATCCTGGCCTGGAAACATTTGCTCATTACATGCTTTTTGTCATAAATGGTACAGCCAACCGCTCATAATCTAAGGAGGACCCAGAGAACTATGACTCCATCAGGTTTGGGTTTTGTTTGTCATACAAAAGGTTGGCACTGACCCATGCATGGGTTAGTCTCTGTCCAAATAGCACAGCCACTCAGCCCTGTCAACACAAGGACGATGGGGAAATTAGAGGCAAAACGATTTTACCCAGGGCCAAAATCTACCTCAAAGCTACTTATGTTGTTAAAACAAAGGAGAAAACAAAGGTCCCAGATAGTGTCGTATACAGGAATTACTGAGTCAGCAAACAACTGGATGATATTGGCCAGACAGGCGGCAGATGTCTCAGCTAGAGGTTCCTGCGTCGTATGTATGGGTCCTAGGCCAGTACTACAAGTTGTTCCAGCACCAATGACTCAATCCTGTGTAATAGATGTAATGTGGAATAAAACTGTAAGACCAGACTGTCAGGCATGGGACAATGCTTATCCACTTACCTCGCAAGAAACGGCACCACCGATTTTCTCAAATAAAGTAGCTGCAGGAAACTTTACCTGTCTTAATGTCACTAGGGGAAAAAGAACAGAGGATGTAGGTTCCGTGTTCACTTCATGGTGTCTCCACACCGTTCACCTAGCAACAGTGAACAGGCACCTCATGGCTCAGAGTGACCTCTGTGGTGGTGTGGAGGACAGACGATCAGAGATCGCTTTCCATGGACTCATCAGGTCTGTGTGCACTGGTAACGCCTTACTACCAGTGGAAGTTCATCCCTGACGCTGAAAGACCTGCTCACCAACGCGATCGGTGAGAAGCCTCTGTTCAGAACAAAAAGAAATGTTAGCCCAGACCCAACCTATATTGATGCTATAGGAGTACCGAGAGAGTACCTGATGAATACAAATTGATCGATCAGGTAGCTGCAGGTTTGAGTCTAGCATCTGTTGGTGGTGCACTATAAATAAGAATGTTGACAGAATCAACTATGTTCATTATAATGTGCAGAAATTGGGAAATCTAACACAACGAGGGTTTGAAGCAGTTCATCAGCAATTAGCAGCCACCTCCCTAATGCATGCTCCAGAACAGAATAGCCATCGACATGATTCTAGCCGAGAAAGGAGGAGTGTGTTCAATGTTTGGGGAACGATGTTGTACGCTCATTCCTAATAACACCGCTGCAGATGGCAGTTTGTCTGTTGCAGATGGACTACTTAATCCTGAACAAGAAGATGAAGGAACACTCCGCCGACACCTCCATGTGGGATGACTGGCTGAACATGTTCGGGAGATACAAGGCTCTGGTGTCCTCCATCCTAGTGTCACTTGCTGCTTTTACTGCTATTCTAACCCTCTGTGGATGTTGTTGTATTCCTGTATCAGATCTCTCACTCAGCGACTCATCTTCACTATGAGCAACACCTTATGAAACAAGATTTCACGCAGAACGTATACTCTTCTGGGTGAAGAGTCACGTGAAGAAGATGCAGATGATGACAAAGATGACGACCATCATCTCTGATGTGTTCTTCGATCCTGAGGACTATGGAGATGATGATGATGAGAGCTATGTCTAACTAAACTCTGAGTGTAAAATGTATTTGTTCTCATGAAAAGGATCTTACAGCTGAAAATCCACTGAAGTGGCTGTTAAAGTGATATGAGAAATGAGCAAATATGTGATAAATTATAAAAAGCTCTCCTGTCCTGTTCATTCAGCGTTAGCTGTTTGAACCTGACATTAACTCCGGCTCGAAGGACCAAGTTAATGTCAGGTTCAAACAACCTAAAACAGATATAAGCACAGAAATGAGGCAGGACACAGAGTGGTGAGGTTAAATACTTGCAAGGAGAACGGACAGAGAGTGCTCAGTTACAATCTCCAACCCGCTCTCAGTTTCTCAGCCTACCTTGCTCTTTTTATTTCCATAGGGTGGTTCGTGATGTTGGCATAGCTACACAATCTCATCTGAGGAGCAGGATGCCTCCTGCCCGTCTCAGGGACGGGTCAAGGAACAAAAACAAAGGAAGAGGGAATATATCTTATCCTTATCGGGGTAACTGTCTTGCAGCTGCAGTACCTCCTTGTGCAGAATTCTCAAGGGTGCAGATAATAAGAGAGAAATAGCAAAGCATGGGATAATTGGCATAATTTATGTACATTCTTCTAACAATAAGCTTTCTTTCATCTTCACAATAACATGTAGGTGACTCGGAGTCTGAAAAACAGAGTTTGAATAGTGGTCTGAGTTGCAGTCTATAGTGGCAGATACCTCTATACCTCCAGGACAGTGTCTTTAGCATCCAGTTCAGTCCCTGTTTGATGATCACAGAGATGGCATTAAAGAGGGAGTGTAGTTTATAAGATGGTGTTGAAGCCGATGAACCACTATGAAAATCAGTCTTGACTACCGACTCTTAAATAAGGCTATTGTCTTCCTAAAAACTGTCACTAACATATGGTTTCAATCACAAAGCATAAACTTTCTTTTCCAAACTGTGAAGTACTCTTTGAGGACCTTTGACCTAGGGCCTCTATATAAACACAGTTCTACATATATAAACATACACCTCATTTTTCCCCTTTGAGGCTCCTTGTTTTGAGTGTTTGAGAACAATGGGGTCCCTGAACAGTCAGCCACCCTCACAGTGATTTTCCCCAATATCCTTCTAGGGGAAAAGAAAGAAAACACCAACCAGTATCTTGCAAAAACAAAAAACATCAGATGCAGATTATCAAACTATAATGAGATGTGAAATTCACAATATCATATTTTCAGTTTATCCCAAGTTAACATTCACATTTCCATTTACCCTCTTTGATTATACCACTCTATAGTAAGATACTACAAAATACTAAATAATACCAAGAATAAATGCATAATGTATAATTAGATTATAAATTCAAAAAGGATACTTCTC
>NW_024402324.1:0-1000 GCF_016859285.1 Xiphias gladius
CAGTGTCAGCACATGTTCACTGGGGAGATGCCAAAGGCCATAACAGTGGTGGCCAGATCCCCCTGAAGTGGCATCTGAGACAAACATCTAGTGACAAGGTGGTGCCCTTCCTGTGTCCTTAACCACAGCTGACAATACCACTGCACTGCACTCCAAGGACAGAAAAATTGAGGGATGGAGAGAGCCATGGGAATACAAATAAACAGAGACAGAAATATTTCGGTGATGATTCGAAAAAGGGAAGAAAGAGACAAAGGAGCAGAGGGAAACCAAGAGCGATCGATAGAGCTTAGGAGGAGTTTGAGGAAAGTAAGAAAACTTATGGTCAAGTGAGTTTCTTTCACAGGCCTCTGGTTGTCTGGGTCTGTGGGCCTTTTCCCTTCCCTCTCCTCTCTACGTCTGTCCCACTCCTTCTGCTCTGATGCTTATCAGTCTGTGATTGTACCTGCCAACTTTAATTAGAATATGTTTGAAGTAGAACACCTCTCTGCCTCCCACACTCCACCTCTCTCTTCTCTGTCTAAGTGCTGCAGGTGTACAAAGATACTTTCAATAAAGTTGTCAGAACACCGGGCAGAAGCAGCATGTTGGAGACATCAAGATAAATAGACAACACGCCGGGATAACACACAAACTAAACATCATGCTCCAGCAGTGTCAATCTGCATTAATATACACATACCTAAAGCAGTTATAATTTGACAAGGTGTAAATCTAAACCCAAAGAGACAGTGACGACTTATAGTAGAGTGCCAGAGACTATATTTTAGTATCATCACACTGTCACTTCCTGCCTCTGCACAGTTTGCTGTTTGAACACTGCCAATTACTAAAATCATCCCTGCACCATAATTCACTTGACAACTAATGAAATGAAAAAATGAAATGAAATTAAAAAAGCAAACAGCTGTAGTTAGTCACACAGTCTATTGCTTTCAATTATAATATTTACAGAATAGTTTAAGTAGAGGAGAGGAGCTGAGGTGAGGATGCTAGGTTT
>NW_024402326.1:0-2500 GCF_016859285.1 Xiphias gladius
TTCTTATTTAAGTTGTAATATTATACCTGACAGGAGCAGCTTACACGTTTAGCCAGCCTTCACAGATAACACCCCGACCTCAGAGCCTCTCAGGTGCACACAAGTTGCTGTTACAGGAGCCTTTTTTCCTTTCCCACTGAAATGAATCCAACTGATGACGCATAAGAAAGTGTAACTCTAGCATTGTCCTACTGATGTGTTACATAGCACGTAACCAGAGAGAAATGTTCTATTATATACAATATGCTAAATCCAGCATCCATCTCTCTGCTATTGAAATGGATGGGAAAGGATGGACATGCGTTGAAGGATTAGCACCATTATTGGTTAACAGCTGAGCTTCCTACTGAAACAGCAAGTTGTATCAGAATACACACAACTTCTCCGGCAGCTATTAAATGGAAGAAAGTGTGCGGCCCATGGCCCCTGCCATGATTCAGAACCCCACGCATGTGTAGAAAGTATTCAGAAAGCAGACAGTAATTGGAGATAGCAGTTACATGACAAACTATCATCTGCAGAAAGGAAGTGTTTCAAATGGGACTGGCTAGTATATTCAAATCAGGTGGTTGCACTCTCTATTATACTGATTATTAAAAAAATACTAGACTTGCAATATGTCTTTGAAGATTCTCAGTCATCCAGGTCATGGTATTTCTAAGTGCTATACGAAGGCAACTGGACTGGCTTGAGGTACTTGAACACGTTTCACCTCTCAAATGAAAGGCTTCTTCAGTTCTATACTTGCAATGTATACCAGGGTCCAAGGACCCAAGAAAACACAAAACCAAAGGCACGCCGTCTCAGGGCAATCAGGAGGACTAGGCCATCACTGAAAAGGGCCTAAACAACCGGATTTACAATGGCTTTAATTGTATGCTTGGGCATGCTGAGATGCCCTCCTGCAGCCCACACTGCCAAGATCTGCTTTGGCCTTGGACTACAAGTCTGCAGTGAAATTGATCACAATAAATCATTTTGTATCTCATTCACAAGCGCCAAACTCTCCCAGTTTAGGTATTGTTCTCTGCAATTGACATAAAAGCCAAAAAATAAAAATAAAAAAATAAAAATTACTATTATTATTATTATTCATTTATTCATTAATTGATTTCTGCTTAGTTTATTTGTTATTCACAGTAGAAACAACAAGGATGTGGTAATGAAATACTATGACAAACTATCATCTGCGAAAGGAAATGTTTCTAATAGCACTGGCAAGCTTGTTCTGTTCAAGGTGGTTACATAAGGATATTTTTTCTGATTTGGCTATTATTCTGATTATAAGTAGAATAAAACAGGCTCCATTGTTGCCCTCTTCTGACTCATCCCCTCACCTTTGACCCTCAGCTCTCCTCTTTTCCTCACTCCATTCACTTCTCCTTGCCTCCCATTTTTCCCCCATACAACCAGGCATCGAAGGTGGACTTCCTAAAGGAAACCCAGGGGCTCCACATGGGAGAAAGTCAAACAATGACACACAGGGACTTCTCATCCAATTTAGGCAATGAAGCCTGGAGACTTGCAAATGAGATGAGGCTAGGTCAGCACGACAGGTTGAGACAAAAATGAAAACTAGGTGCTGGGTTAGTGTGGGAAATGTGTGAGTGTGTATGTGTCCACAGACAACAAGTATGCTTAAAGTTATCCTTTAATACTTGCGTAGGTGGATTTCAGGGAAGTTCCTTTGTCTCAGAGAGTGAGAGGTTTCCAGTGTCTACAACCTTTCAAAATCCCAAGGACAGTCAGTGTAAACACTGACTCACTGGAAAACAATCAGAAGCCATTTTGCCCTTTACATGATAATGTAAGGGAGCGCTGTATGTATTGATGCATAACAAGCTACTCTCCTAAGGGTAGTACTCTACATAAACCACAAAACTTTGAGAACTTTAGGGTCAAGAATCGTGCTGACACTGCATGTAGGTGGTAAAAACTGTGTGTGCGATTACAGCAGCAGAAGTCCAACCTATTGAAGTCCAGGCAGTGGCCTCATTTCATTGGCAGCGACTCAATCATAACATCTTATCTACGGACATGCTGACTCATGGAATTCAGCTGTGGCCAATAGCCAAGTTGCAGGGTTACTTATGGCTGTCATTGATTGGTTGATCCCCCAGCACAAAGCTGAAAGGCCACATACCAGGAACCAGCCTGAAGCAGAAACTGGCAGCAGTTTGCTTGCGTTATACTTTACTCTCTCATTCTTGTAGCTTTTTTTTTTTTTTTTGCCAACTGACTACCTACTTTGTTGTGTCACTCTCTCAGTGTTCTAGTTTTTCCCAGTTCTCCCCTCATGTTCCCTCCCTACAGCCCTTCCAAATTACCATAGCCCATTACCCTTGTCCCTCTGTTGTGTAACTGTATCTGGAATAGCAAAGCAGGGCCGCTCACATCCAGAGGTCACCATTCCTCTGTGGGTTACATCCTCGTCCTTTATCTCCATGGTCACCGTGCTTCCCAACAGAGTCAGTGTCACTTGGTTTTGTTTTTTTTTGTT
>NW_024402327.1:0-3000 GCF_016859285.1 Xiphias gladius
AGTCCCCACCCATTCAGCCTAATCGTAGTTAAACCGCAGCCTTATTAATGGCTGACATCATAACTGTTCATCATAACCTGTGAGGAGGAGCCAATGCAAAACCCAGATGTCTTCCACCTCTACTTAACTGACTGCAGAGAGGACGACAGAGGACAGTGGACACACAGTTCAACATGATGGACTATAGGACCGGGCTGCTGCTTTTAACTGTCTGCTGGGCAGGTGAAGAGTTTCACTGATGCTGATCTTAAATAATGTCTATTTGAGTTTCTATCTTAATACATATGATGTTTTCTTTTTCATCTTGACAGGTGTTGATGCTCAGACTCTGACAGAATCTGAACCAGTGGTTAAAAGGCCTGGAGAATCCCACAAACTGACCTGTACAGCCTCTGGGTTCACATTCAGTGACTACTGGATGCACTGGATAAGACAGGCTCCTGGAAAAGGACTGGAGTGGATTGCTTATATCAATAGCGGTGGTGGCAGCACTGCCTACTCTCAGTCAGTTCAAGGCCGGTTTACCATCTCCAGAGACAACAGCATACAGCAGCTGTATCTGCAGATGAACAGTCTGAAGACTGAAGATTCTGCTGATTATTATTGTGCTGCAGACTCACAGTGACTGGAGTTGGTTCAGCAGCTGTACAAAAACCTACTGTCCTCATCTTTACCACAATTATCTCACATGATTAATGTGCATTGTTCAAGTAGCTCAAGAAAATGATAGAATAAAGTTACACCAAACACTTTGGGAACCAATAATAGAAATATTAATAGAAAAATATTTTTAAACAGAGATACAAATGTAGAAATCTTATTATTAAATAGGCATCTTGCTTAACAGAGCTTCATTAAAACGACTCCTCGACTGAGACAGTAGCTGAGCAATAAACAGTTTGTGTAGTTAAATGATTTTGCTGATTGTCTCACATGAGATTAACAAGTCTTTTTATTTGTCTTATTTTTCAGGAGATTGGAGTGCTGTTAAAATGACAGAATAAACATAATAGTGCAAAGACTGGAGTTTACAGAATAAATGGAGGTTCAACCTGTTGTTTCTGACGTACTCTCACTTAACTGTCCATGTTTTGTAATGTTTTTACTTTTTTCGTCTCCTTCTCAAATTTGATTTTAAAAAAAGAGCAGTTTCTTACACATCATTAATAGATAAGTCAGCAGACATTTTTTTTCTTAAATTACAACAATTATTATTTGGCATATTGTCACATAAGTTTCAGTTGCTAGGTAGTTAATTTCCTCCCAAGGCTCAGAGTTTCTCTGTATGTCTGCAGTCTCAAACACAATTTGAGAACTGAAACCTTCAGAAGTTAAAAGAAATCCAGGCCTTCAACCAGCTGCAGCACATCAAGCAGCGTTCAGTTAGATTAACTTGCTTTCAGTTAACTGCTGTTTTCAGTATTTGTTATGTGTTAAAATGGTGCTTTATTTTCTGTTATGCTGTTTCACTCTCTTGCATTTGACTCTAAAAGCAGAATGTGATGTAGGTGGAGCTCACTGTAAACAAATCCTAACAGGGATCCAGTTTACATCTTATTTAAGGAAGATTCATGGATTTGAAGACATAATAAACACACTGTCAACATGGCTGACAGAAAGCTGACACTCCTGGTGGTGGTTGTGTAGTTTCCATTGGTACTGAAGGTCAGACCATAACATAGTCTGACCCAGCAGTTAAAAGACCTGGAGAATCCCACAGCCTCACCTGCACAACATCTGGGTTTAAGTTTGGAAGCTCCGAGTGGAACTGGATCAGACAGGCTCGGGTAATGGACTGGAGTGGACTGCTTATATAGACACTTATAGGTTCTCCTATGTATTACCTACCGTCAGTCCAGGGTAGATTCTCCATCTCCAGAGACGACTCCAGCAGTAAAGTCTATCTACAGATGAACAGTCTGAAAACCGAGGACACAGCAGTGTATTAATGTGCCAGAGAGACACAGTGAGAGACAGAAACAGGAGAGATAAGAAAACTACTTCCTCTATTTACCATCACAACAAGGAACATTCAGTTTCCTCCATATTGCATTTACTGCAATGCTAATTTCAGACATAATGTTTTAGTATCACTGCAAGAATCCCAGCTATTACATCATATTATATTAATTCTAAGCATATTAATAACAATTATTTCAATCAATAGACTTAAATTTAACAAATGTTTTCATTTCAAACTGATCTCCAAAAATAATTGACTCACATTCATGTGACCATGATCTGCCAGGTCTCTGTGGAAACTCAGTAATCTTCCTTGTGACACAGGATGACAGGGATCAGTGGACACTCAGTTTAACATGACGACAATTGAACAGGGCTGCTGCTTAGATGGTGAATATTTGCCTATTCACAGATTTAGAGTTCTGTCTTCAGACATCTGCTAAAGTATAGCGAGTGACTCTTTTCTTTTTTGTCTTTTTTGTCATGCGAGAAAGTGGTCAAACACACTTAAAAAGGAGAAAAACATCTTCATAATCCTTTACCTTCTTGACAGAAGAGAAATGTAAATATTCAACAATATTCAAATGAAGGTTCCTCATAAGGAAGTGAAGTGTGTGTCTGTGTGTCAGTGAGAGGACAGAAGAGCTCACATCAGTTCAGCTTCAACATCAACCATGTTCTCTGTAGCTCTGATACTTTTGCTGGCAGCTGGATCCTGTGAGGAGCTTTCAGTGGATTCACACTAATAAACACATTAGAAAACACTGAATAGTCAGATGAATGATGGAGATAATGTTGATTTCTGTTTCACAGGTGTGAACAGTATTGATCTCATCCAGCCAGACTCAAAGGTCGTGCAGCCTGGACAGACTTTGACCATCACCTGTCAGGTCTCTGGTTATTCTTTGACTGATAACAGCTATGCAACAGGTTGGATCAGACACCGTGAAGGAAAACCAATGGACTGGATTTTTCATCGTTGAGAGGAGGTGACTTTTATCAAAACGATGCTCTGAAGAACAAGTTCCTTTACCACAC
>NW_024402328.1:0-3000 GCF_016859285.1 Xiphias gladius
CTACTATATGGCCTGGATCAGACAGGCTCCTGGAAAAGGACTGGAGTGGATTGCTACTATCAGTAGCGGTGGTGGTGGCAGCACTTACTACTCTCAGTCAGTTCAAGGCAAGGCCGGTTTACCATCTCCAGAGACAACGGCAGACAGCAGCTGTATCTGCAGATGAACAGTCTGAAGACTGAAGATTCTGCTGTTTATTATTGTGCTCGAGACTCACAGTGACTGGAGTTGGTTCAGCAGCTGTACAAAAACCTACTGTCCTCATCTTTACCACAATTATCTCACATGATTAATGTCCATTGTTCAAGTAGCTCAAGAAAATGATAGAATAAAGTTACACCAGACACTTTGGGAACCAATGATAGAAATATTAATAGAAAAATATTTTTAAACAGAGATACAAATGTAGAAATCATGTTATTAAATAGGCATCTTGCTTAACAGAGCTTCATTAAAACGACTCCTCGACTGAGACAGTAGCTGAGCAATAAACAGTTTGTGTAGTTAAATGATTTTGCTGATTGTCTCACATGAGATTAACAAGTCTTTTTATTTGTCTTATTGTACAGGAGATTGTAGTGCTGTTAAAATGACAAAATAAATATAGTCAGCATAAATATTTTTTCTTAAATTACAACAATTATTATTTTGCATATCGTCACATAAGTTTCAGTTCCTAGGCGTTAATTTCCTCCCAAGGCTCAGAGTTTCTCTGTATGTCTGCAGTCTCAAACACAATTTGAGAACTGAAACCTTCAGAAGTTAAAGAAAATCCAGGCCTTCAACCAGCTGCAGCACATCAAGCAGCGTTCATTTAGATTAACTTGCTTTCAGTTAACTGCTGTTTTAAGTAACACGAAGAAAGAAACACACAAAATGTAAGAAATTCTTTTAAAATGTGATGATTAGAAGTACAATCAATTGTAACAGAATATCTGAATTCAACTATTTTAAATTTTAACAATATTTAAAAAGTCAACAGCAGTGAAGACTTTATGCAAATCAGTTGAGGGAGTCCAGTTATAGAAAAAAAAATCTGCAGGATCCTTCAATGCAAACATGTAAAAAAATAAAAATTCAAAAATTATAGTTTTTCTATTTATTCAGATAAATCAATGCATTTACACGTCTTAAATCAGAATTTGTTATGTTTTAAAATGGTGCTTTATTTTCTGTTATGCTGTTTCAGTCTCTTGAATTTGACTCTAAAAGCAGAATGTGATGTAGGTGGAGCTCACTGTAAACAAATCCTAACAGGGATCCAGTTTACATCATATTTAAGGAGGATTCATGGATTTGAAGACATAATAAACACACTGTCAACATGGCTGACAGAAAGCTGACACTCCTGGTGGTGGTTGTGTAGTTTCAATTGGTACTGAAGGTCAGACCATAACATAGTCTGACCCAGCAGTTAAAAGACCTGGAGAATCCCACAGACTCACCTGCACAACATCTGGGTTTAAGTTTGGAAGCTCTGAGTGGAACTGGATCAGACAGGCTCCTGGTAATGGACTGGAGTGGACTGCTTATATAGACACTTATAGTTCTCCTATGTATTACTCCCCGTCAGTCCAGGGTAGATTCTCCATCTCCAGAGACGACTCCAGCAGTAAAGTCTATATGCAGATCAACAGTTTGAAAACCGAGGACACAGCAGTGTATTAATGTGCCAGAGAGACACAGTGAGAGACAGTAACAGGAGCGATAAGAAAACGACTTCCGCTATTTACCACCACAACTGGGAACATTCATTTTTCTCCATATTACATTTATTGCAATGCTAATTTCAGACAATAATTTTTAGTATCCCTGCAAGAATCCCAGCTAATATAACATATTATATTAATTCTAAGCATATTAATAACAATTATTTCAATCAATAGACTTAAATTTACGTAATGTTTTCATTTCAAACTGATCTCCAAAAATAACTTTAGGCACATAAAAAAAATCCTGTGCTGAAAACAGAAATTCCAACAATTATTTGAACTGGTTGAGATTTTTTTTTATTTGCAGGAATTTGAGTGAGTCATGAAATGACTCTCAGTAAACTATTTAAATATAAATATCAGGCAGGTTTTAAGCCTCATTGAAAGACAATTAAAAGGGACATTGGAAAAACCTCCAGATGATAATTACACAATAGCAGTTTTTGGAAAATAAATCCTACAAAGTTAATTCCAGACTCCAAACTGAACCAAAGATTTTCTTAAAACATTTAAGTTTTTTTATTCTTTATATTATAATATCAATACTAATAACGATAATAGGTTCCTTTATTTAGCTCCACATTGACTCACATTCATGTGACCATGATCTGCCAGGTCTCTATGGAAACTCGGTAATCTTCCTTGTGACGCAGTTATAAAGACTTCACATTAGACTGTGATGTTAAAGAGGATCAGAAGCGCACAGCACGTCAGTTTCACCATAAACCAAGTTCTTTGTAACTTTACTGCTGCTGTTGGCAGCTGGATCCTGTGAGTCTCTCTGGATATGTCATATTGAACAGTTCTTCTTTTGTAGTATAACTTGATCATTTTCTACAAAACATTTTATTTTTTCAACAGGTGCGAAGTGTGAACAGTTGACACAACCAGCCTCTGTGACTGTGCAGCCAGGTCAACGTCTGACCATCACCTGTCAGGTCTCTTATTCTGTTGACAACTACTACACAGCTTGGATCAGACAGCCTGCAGGGAAGGGACTGGAGTGGATTAGTAGTGACACAGACGTCAAAGATTCGCTAAAGAACAAGTTCAGTATCGACTTAGACTCTTCCAGCAACACAGTGACTCTAAACGGACAGAATGTGCAGCCTGAAGACACTGCTGTGTATTACTGTGCCAGAGACCCACAATAACACAAACCATCAGTGGACCTGAACAAAAACCCCTCAGTGCCTGAACCATGGTAACATGAAGCCACTAGAGGAGGAGCCGTCAGACCACAAATGATTAAAGACAAGTTCAGTCAGAAAAACAGTCTTTCCATCTC
>NW_024402329.1:0-17000 GCF_016859285.1 Xiphias gladius
ATACACTTCTACCAGTTCTGTGACATTAACAGGACAGAATCTGCAGCTTGAGGACACAGCTGTTTATTACTGTGTACGTGCACAGTGGTATAGAAGTTGGTTCCACTGTGATATAAACCACCAACAGACCTTGTCAAATACCCAGAGACTCATGTGACTGAACCACACACATACACACGTTCTTAATATTACGTTTAATAAAGACACTACCAGTCTACTGAGTTGATAAATATTCATATGAATGTTCATAAATTTAGGGAATAATAGAGGAAATGTTTGCTCCTAATAGACAGAGGAGTAGTGAAGTATTTCAATTTTTAATCAATTTCATTTTTCTTTATTTATTTATTTTGTGTGTGTGTGTTTGTGTATGTGTGTATTGTGATATCTAGAGAAGATGGGTAACACACGTTTCCTGTTGCCATGCAGTGGGGGGGTGAATAACATCTGACAAAGCTTACTTAAACAGTAGCTTTGTCTCCTCAAAAGTATGAACAAATACAGATATCGGATGCAAACTTCCTTTCTGTAATCTTACCAATGTGAAAATTAAATCCCGAAACTGCTGCACCATTATTTAAGATTATCATTGGAAAACATAAGCTTTTTTTTTCATTCTCCATCAGTCCAGAAATTATTTGCCAGAAATTTAATATCTAATATCTGTCTATTGTCTGTTGTCTATAGTTTCTGTAGTTTAATGTAAAGCAGGTTAAAAAACAAAAAACAAAAACAAATTAGCAGTCTGAGGCATAGGATCTGTTCCTGTGCTCTGCTGCCGAATATGTTTACAGGTGGTGACTGAGCATTGACATCAAATAACCTGATACCAAAATAAACTGCACTTTAATTATTGTCAATAAGTTTAACCCAGTGTCAGTAGTCTCACTTAGTTAAAGTAAGCATGTGACTATGTATTTGACATGATTCCTCAACACTCATGCGTAAATACTATAAATAGATGTTTAGCATGGTCTCGTGACCTTAATGAAGATACTTGACTATTAAAACAATTATTATTACTATGCTAATATTAATCTACATTGTAACCAACATGTTTTAAATGGAAACATTAATTAAAAAACAGTACTCTTTGCGGATCTCATAATAATGAACGTTTATGGAATTCGCTGAATGGTAGAGAGAAGTTTTTGTGTTTGTTCAGTTTTTGAGTTTGAGATTTTCAGTGTTGAAAATAAACATTTTGTTCCCCTACTTCATCAGTCCAGAAATCAGTAGCCAGCACTTGTTTTGGAAATGTTTTACGTGTTCCTCTGTTTAATCTATACTCAATTTATGAAAATGTCTTTGTAACTTGTTTCCTCTTTAAACCGGTAGAGGAGGTCTATGCAAACTCTTCCTCCCTATAAACACATCAACAACTAGCAGAACACAGGGACAGGTTAATACATTTTTGAAAAAACAGTCAAAGAGCATTGAACTATGGCGTTTATCACAGAATGGAAATTACAGTTGCCCTGTAGTTTGTTACTTGTAGTTACTATTCAGAGTGAGAAAATCAATTCTGCTTAACTCTTTTCTAAATGTCCAACCTGTGATTTACTAGTTTGTTGGATAATGTTCATCATTTCTTGTACTTACAGGAGTTTGGATGAGATCAAACTGGACCAGTCTCCCTCTGAGGTGAGAAGACCTGGAGAGACAGTGAAGATGTCATGTATCATATCTGGCTCTGACATGACAAGCTACAATATGCACTGGATAAGAAAGAGGCCAGGGAAAGCTCTGGAGTGGATTGGGAAAATGAACACAGGTTCAAACTCTGCTGTCTATGGCAGCTCCTTTCAAAGTCCTTCCATCATGACTGAGGATGAGTCCAGCAGCACTCAGTACCTCCAGGTCAAGGATCTGACAGCAGAAGATTCTCGTCTTTACTTCCGTGCTGGACAAAGTGACTGGAGACAGTGGAGCAGCTGCACAAAACCCTCCACAGACAACAAGTAACAATGTGATCTCAGTGGCATCCGAGCTTTCTCACCACCTGCAAAATCACTTCGATCGGATTTCTACATATCGTAAACACATCTATTTTCTTCATGATGTTAAATCACTCACAGTAATAGACAGAGTTCTCTGTAATGCCAAAGCTTGATGTAACACTAAACTGACCATCTCACATTCACAAGTGCAAAGCATAAATTACATTAATTAAGTGTGAAACATGGAACAAGCTGGAAACTTTTTGATTAGATTTCAAGCTTGGCTACATCAGAAAATAATTAGAAAGATAAAATGTCCAAAACCCCAAAAGGTTTCAAATCATTGGTACATTTTATGGTTGAGATGGAAAAAAAGTGCAATTTTTAAAAAATGTTCATAGATCCTGGTGATTATTTAGCTCATCTGCTGCCAAATATGCTTATAGGGAGTAATGAGAAACCATGATGGCAAGGTGAATTATATTTTAAATGTTCAGGATAATGACATGATCTTTGTCAGATATCTGAACATAAACTAGGATGTTGAAGTGTTATTAAAGGAAACGTGGGAAAAGTGTTTTTTAATGCACATAAATAATTTTACACAAATGAAATTAAAAAATGTCAGACTTTGAGGAATGACTTCTGAACATTCATTTCCCAGTTTCACCAAAAGTTACACTGCAAGCCAAGTCCAATGTAGTTCTCTCCTCCCTGTAAGGAGGAGTCAATGCAAAACTCGGATGTCTTCCACCTCTACTTAACTGACGGCAGAGAGGACGACAGAGGACAGTGGACACACAGTTTAACATGATGGACTATAGGACCGGGCTGCTGCTTTTAACTGTCTGCTGGGCAGGTGAAGAGTTTCACTGATGCTGATCTTAAATAATTAATATTTGAGTTTCTATCTTAATACATATGATGTTTTCTTTTTCATCTTGACAGGTGTTGATGCTCAGACTCTGACAGAATCTGAACCAGTGGTTAAAAGGCCTGGAGAATCCCACAAACTGACCTGTACAGCCTCTGGATTCACATTCAGCAGCTACTGGATGGCCTGGATCAGACAGGCTCCTGGAAAAGGACTGGAGTGGATTGCTACTGTTTATACTGATAGCAGCACTGCCTACTCTCAGTCAGTCCAAGGCCGGTTTACCATCTCCAGAGACAACAGCAGACAGCAGCTGTATCTGCAGATGAACAGTCTGAAGACTGAAGATTCTGCTGTTTATTATTGTGCTCGAGACTCACAGTGACTGGAGTTGGTTCAGCAGCTGTACAAAAACCTTCAGTACTTATATGCAAGACGTATATGCTGCAAAACAGGAAAAATAGAACCAAAAAAGTTCAGCACTTAATAAGGAAAAACATGAACACACACATATCGACACACACAAACACATACACCGTCTCACAACACAACAATAATATTACCACTCAGATATCAGTGTTAGAGCTTAACTCCAGAAGTAAATATTTTCTTTCCATGAAAAAAATCATACACACATACATACTGAATGAAGATTATTAAAAAAAAAAGACTAAACCCAAACTTCATTTTCCATTCCATCCATCTGTCCATCAATTCAGTTTGTTGTTACAGACATTTGTTGTTGTGTCTGTGCTGGATGGTGTACTGGCATTCACTGGGGGAAACCTCCTGGACGGCTGATCATTCCAAGACATTTCCCCGGTGTTAACAGTATTTCAGATTGTGCAGTTAAACACACAAACATACACTAATACACTGTATCTGTTGCAGGGCTTCAAGCCATTTCTCCATATGTGTGTGCTACACAAGCGGTAGTTTTAATGTGATGAAGCAGAGAGATGGCAAATGAGGACAGATTGAGTTTCATGCGCATCATTTCTGTAACGGCCGTACGCTGCAGGTTAAGGAAGAAAAAAGAGGTCATTGGGTTTTGTTTAATTTACAGCAGCCCCAGCCTTTACAAACCTCTTTATTCTGATAGTAAGGTGGTATGTTGGCTCAGTGTCAAGCACTCTCACCTCACAGCAAGAACGTCTTGTGTATGTGTATGAGCTAATAGATGAAACATTAACTGAGATCCAGCTGTTTCCTCCCTGTGAGGAGGAGTCAACGCAAAACTCAGATGTCTTCCATCTCTACTTAACTGACCGCAGAGAGGACGACAGAGGACAGTGGACACGCAGTTTAACATGATGGACTATAGGACAGGGCTGCTGCTTTTAACTGTCTGCTGGGCAGTCGAAAATATTTAATGAACTTCATTTGACACAGCGTTAATCACTGTTTGACATAATGTTACCATCTTAAATCATGTGAAGTTGTCTTATTCATCTTGACAGGTGTTGATGCTCGGACTCTGACAGAATCTGAACCAGTGGTTACAAAGCCTGGACACAGGCAGATTCTGTGTTCACCCTCAAGGGGCTTATAGATCATGAGTCAAAATATAATCCTATTCTGTCTTAAATTGATGTTATTTTTAATAAAATCCCGAAAAATCAAACATTCATCATTAACTTACCAAAATAACCATTAAGCACATATAGCATATAAGAAAATGTCTGACTGAAACGGTCCCTTCCTCGCAAAACATCCAAGGACAACACAACTATACACTGAGAAGTCAGAGTCCAGGTATGAATATCAGAAATACAACATTTACACATTTCAGCCACAATAATGTACAGTATATATTATTTGGCGTGTAAAGTCAGTTACATTATGGCAGTGAAAAGCAGTTTCCTTTAAAAAAAACACTAGAGGGAAGCAGTGTCAAGTTTATCTGGCCTCTGTAACTATGAGGAAACACTTGTCTCTGCTTATCTCATCGATCTTAACTCACTAACACTCAAACCCTGGACTGAACTAGAGATTTATATTCAAATCAAATTCTAACAACTGTACCTGTGAAAACTGGTCAAACACAATGGAAAAAGGAGAAATGCTGAAACACTGATCAACGTCTTTATTGTTGGTGTCTCAGTCTGGTTCTTCACTCTCTCTCTCTCTCAGAGTCCAGCACTGATCCTCTCCTAAGCTTTAGTCTTTATGTCTCTTTACCTTTCAGCTCTGTCTCTCCAAAATCTCAGACTGGTCAAAATGCAAATTCGCACAATGATGCACAGTCCCCACCCATTCAGCCTGCTCAGCATATAGAGTATATTCTTCATTTCAGCCTTTGTAGTCGCAGACTCAGCCAAGTTTCCACCATGACAGTTGTGCTAAGTGTCCTCCTCTTGGCTCTCCTTTCAGGTGAGTGCAGTCGGTATCCAGCAGAGCAGGAGAGAAGGAGCTCCGGAGGTCTGCTGGCTTCCTGTCAGCTAAACTCTGTGTCTTTTTCAGCTTCTAAGCCCCAGTCCTCACCTCCTCAGAGCCAGTGGTCCACAGAACAGGAGAATCGGGCCCTCTGTCCTGTAAAGTGGAAGGACTTGCTCTTTTTTGGACAGTTTATCCTGAAACATTTAATCATCTAACGGGAGCAGATCTTTAAATACCTTTGAATATGCCCATAGGCTAAGATGCCTCTTTCATTCCCAACACTTACACTGAATTTAAACAATCTTAGAAATCATGTAGTAGATTGTACTCTGCATTTTTATACTTGTATAACCAACAACCCAGAAGCGGACACACTCACAAGCACGGCACACACACACACACACACAAACACACACACAAAAACACACACACACACACACACACACACACACACACACACACACACACACACACACACACACACACACACACACACACACACACACACACAGACACAAATCGGTCACGCCTTGTCCTGATTATAAACATTAGTTAATTCAGAGTTTCCTGACACTCTTGTTGCATTTGTTGAGTTGTCTTGCTTTTTTTTCCTGAGATTTGTGAATTTCCTGCTAAAGTGCCTGATAAAAGCCTGTTTACTTGTCTGCAGCCTGACTGACATAGAGCCTCCGATATTCTAACTCCACACTCATTGTGAATCATATCATTTAAAATAAATGCCACAAAAGCATTTTGTAGCGTTCAGACTTCACCACAACAACAGGTTATTCCTTTTTTATTGATTTGAGTTAATATTTGAGTTCGCAATCACTTCTGCAACAAAGCATCTGACATAATCAAGTGAAAGGCAGATAATGACAAGAGTCAGAATCATTTAATTCTTGTTCTTGTCAGGAGTCTTGAACAGTTATGATGTCAGCCATTAATAAGGCTATGGTTTTTCAGTGTTTTTGTTTGAATAGATTCATTGTTTGTTCATTTCCTAAAGAAATACGTCAATAAAAATAAAACTTTAACAATGATGTATGACAATATATCCATAAACGCTTAATGCAAAAATGACCAGATCACAGTGAAGGCAGTGGTTTCTCTTATTTCATTTATTCAGGTGATATTGTTCTTTGCCACCTTTGCTCAGTCACAGCTGCCTTTGTTGACCTTTGCCAGCAAGTTTTACTCTATAACCCATGTTTCTCTTTGTATGATAATCTTTCAGTATGTATGTTGCAGTCCTCTGACATTTTCTGTTACTGACAGTTATATTAACGTGTCAAAATATTCTTCTATTTAATGTGGCATGTATTAAAATTGGAGTTGGTACTGTAGAAGTATGCCTGGAGAGAGGCCTGGAGTTAGACAAGGCCTCTGAGAAGCGGTTAACAATCCTGGGACAGTATGTGTGTTGGGACAAACATCTCACACAATTTAATGTGCCTCATTCAAAACAATATAGTCACAAATGAACTTGAAATGAACTGACCTGTGTAGACTAATCATTGCATCCCCAGTTTCACCAAACAACAACTGATTATATCCTGTCATTTCCTCCCTGTGAGGAGGAGTCAATGCAAAATTCAGATGTCTTCCACCTCTACTTAACTGACTGCAGAGAGGACGACAGAGGACAGTGGACACACAGTTCAACATGATGGACTATAGGACAGGGCTGCTGCTTTTAACTGTCTGCTGGGCAGGTGAAGAGTTTCACTGATGCTGATCTTAAATAATTAATATTTGAGTTTCTATCTTAATACATATGATGTTTCCTTTTAATCTTGACAGGTGTTGATGCTCAGACTCTGACAGAATCTGAACCAGTGGTTAAAAGGCCTGGAGAATCCCACAAACTGACCTGTACAGCCTCTGGATTCACATTCAGCAGCTACTATATGGCCTGGATCAGACAGGCTCCTGGAAAAGGACTGGAGTGGATTGCTACTATCAGTAGCGGTGGTGGTGGCAGCACTTACTACTCTCAGTCAGTTCAAGGCCGGTTTACCATCTCCAGAGACAACAGCAGACAGCAGCTGTATCTGCAGATGAACAGTCTGAAGACTGAAGATTCTGCTGTTTATTATTGTGCTCGAGACTCACAGTGACTGGAGTTGGTTCAGCAGCTGTACAAAAACCTACTGTCCTCATCTTTACCACAATTATCTCACATGATTAATGTCCATTGTTCAAGTAGCTCAAGAAAATGATAGAATAAAGTTACACCAGACACTTTGGGAACCAATGATAGAAATATTAATAGAAAAATATTTTTAAACAGAGATACAAATGTAGAAATCATGTTATTAAATAGGCATCTTGCTTAACAGAGCTTCATTAAAACGACTCCTCGACTGAGACAGTAGCTGAGCAATAAACAGTTTGTGTAGTTAAATGATTTTGCTGATTGTCTCACATGAGATTAACAAGTCTTTTTATTTGTCTTATTGTACAGGAGATTGTAGTGCTGTTAAAATGACAAAATAAATATAATAGTGCAAAGACTGGAGTTTACAGAATAATGGAGGAGGTTCAACTTGTTGTTTCTGATGATTTCACTTAACTGTCCATGTTGTTTAATGTTTTACTTTTTTTTTCTCCTTCTTCTTTCTTTTTTAAAAAAGCAGTTTCTTTACATCATTAATAGATAAGTCAGCATAAATATTTTTTCTTAAATTACAACAATTATTATTTTGCATATCGTCACATAAGTTTCAGTTCCTAGGCGTTAATTTCCTCCCAAGGCTCAGAGTTTCTCTGTATGTCTGCAGTCTCAAACACAATTTGAGAACTGAAACCTTCAGAAGTTAAAGAAAATCCAGGCCTTCAACCAGCTGCAGCACATCAAGCAGCGTTCATTTAGATTAACTTGCTTTCAGTTAACTGCTGTTTTAAGTAACACGAAGAAAGAAACACACAAATGTAAGAAATTCTTTTAAAATGTGATGATTAGAAGTACAATCAATTGTAACAGAATATCTGAATTCAACTATTTTAAATTTTAACAATATTTAAAAAGTCAACAGCAGTGAAGACTTTATGCAAATCAGTTGAGGGAGTCCAGTTATAGAAAAAAAAATCTGCAGGATCCTTCAATGCAAACATGTAAAAAAATAAAAATTCAAAATTATAGTTTTTCTATTTATTCAGATAAATCAATGCATTTACACGTCTTAAATCAGTATTTGTTATGTTTAAAATGGTGCTTTTATTTTCTGTTATGCTGTTTCAGTCTCTTGAATTTGACTCTAAAAGCAGAATGTGATGTAGGTGGAGCTCACTGTAAACAAATCCTAACAGGGATCCAGTTTACATCATATTTAAGGAGGATTCATGGATTTGAAGACATAATAAACACACTGTCAACATGGCTGACAGAAAGCTGACACTCCTGGTGGTGGTTGTGTAGTTTCAATTGGTACTGAAGGTCAGACCATAACATAGTCTGACCCAGCAGTTATAAGACCTGGAGAATCCCACAGACTCACCTGCACAACATCTGGGTTTAAGTTTGGAAGCTCTGAGTGGAACTGGATCAGACAGGCTCCTGGTAATGGACTGGAGTGGACTGCTTATATAGACACTTATAGTTCTCCTATGTGTTACTCCCCATCAGTCCAGGGTAGATTCTCCATCTCCAGAGACGACTCCAGCAGTAAAGTCTATATGCAGATGAACAGTCTGAAAACCGAGGACACAGCAGTGTATTAATGTGCCAGAGAGACACAGTGAGAGACAGTAACAGGAGAGATAAGAAAACTACTTCCTCTATTTACCACCACAACTAGGAACATTCATTTTTCTCCGTATTACATTTATTGCAATGCTAATTTCAGACAATAATTTTATTATCACTGCAAGAATCCCAGCTATTACATCATATTATATTAATTCTAAGCATATTAATAACAATTATTTCAATCAATAGACTTAAATTTAACAAATGTTTTCATTTCAAACTGATCTCCAAAAATAATTGACTCACATTCATGTGACCATGATCTGCCAGGTCTCTGTGGAAACTCAGTAATCTTCCTTGTGACACAGGATGACAGGGATCAGTGGACACTCAGTTTAACATGACGACAATTGAACAGGGCTGCTGCTTAGATGGTGAATATTTGCCTATTCACAGATTTAGAGTTCTGTCTTCAGACATCTGCTAAAGTATAGCGAGTGACTCTTTTCTTTTTTGTCTTTTTTGTCATGCGAGAAAGTGGTCAAACACACTTAAAAAGGAGAAAAACATCTTCATAATCCTTTACCTTCTTGACAGAAGAGAAATGTAAATATTCAACAATATTCAAATGAAGGTTCCTCATAAGGAAGTGAAGTGTGTGTCTGTGTGTCAGTGAGAGGACAGAAGAGCTCACATCAGTTCAGCTTCAACATCAACCATGTTCTCTGTAGCTCTGATACTTTTGCTGGCAGCTGGATCCTGTGAGGAGCTTTCAGTGGATTCACACTAATAAACACATTAGAAAACACTGAATAGTCAGATGAATGATGGAGATAATGTTGATTTCTGTTTCCACAGGTGTGAACAGTATTGATCTCATCCAGCCAGACTCAAAGGTCGTGCAGCCTGGACAGACTTTGACCATCACCTGTCAGGTCTCTGGTTATTCTTTGACTGATAACAGCTATGCAACAGGTTGGATCAGACACCGTGAAGGAAAACCAATGGACTGGATTTTTCATCGTTGGGGAGGAGGTGACTTTTATCAAAACGATGCTCTGAAGAACAAGTTCCTTTACCACACATACACTTCTACCAGTTCTGTGACATTAACAGGACAGAATCTGCAGCTTGAGGACACAGCTGTTTATTACTGTGTACGTGCACAGTGGTATAGAAGTTGGTTCCACTGTGATATAAACCACCAACAGACCTTGTCAAATACCCAGAGACTCATGTGACTGAACCACACACATACACACGTTCTTAATATTACGTTTAATAAAGACACTACCAGTCTACTGAGTTGATAAATATTCATATGAATGTTCATAAATTTAGGGAATAATAAATGTTTGCTCCTAATAGACAGAGGAGTAGTGAAGTATTTCAATTTTTAATCAATTTCATTTTCTTTATTTATTTATTTTGTGTGTGTGTTTGTGTATGTGTGTTGTGATATCTAGAAGATGGGTAACACACGTTTCCTGTTGCCATGCAGTGGGGGTGAATAACATCTGACAAAACATAAACAGTAGCTTTGTCTCCTCAAAAGTATGAACAAATACAGATATCGGATGCAAACTTCCTTTCTGTAATCTTACCAATGTGAAAATTAAATCCCGAAACTGCTGCACCATTATTTAAGATTATCATTGGAAAACATAAGCTTTTTTTTTTCATTCTCCATCAGTCCAGAAATTATTTGCCAGAAATTTAATATCTAATATCTGTCTATAGTCTGTTGTCTATAGTTTCTGTAGTTTAATGTAAAGCAGGTTAAAAAACAAAAAACAAAAACAAATTAGCAGTCTGAGGCATAGGATCTGTTCCTGTGCTCTGCTGCGAATATGTACAGGTGGTGACTGAGCATTGACATCAAATAACCTGATACCAAAATAAACTGCACTTTAATTATTGTCAATAAGTTTAACCCAGTGTCAGTAGTCTCACTTAGTTAAAGTAAGCATGTGACTATGTATTTGACATGATTCCTCAACACTCATGCGTAAATACTATAAATAGATGTTTAGCATGGTCTCGTGACCTTAATGAAGATACTTGACTATTAAAACAATTATTATTACTATGCTAATATTAATCTACATTGTAACCAACATGTTTTAAATGGAAACATTAATTAAAAACAGTACTTTCTTTATGGATCTCATAATAATGAGCGTTTATGGAATTAAGCTGAATGGTAGAGAGAAGTTTTTGTGTTTGTTCAGTTTTTGAGTTTGAGATTTTCAGTGTTGAAAATAAACATTTTGTTCCCCTCTTCATCAGTCCAGAAATCAGTAGCCAGCACTTGTTTTGGAAATGTTTTACGTGTTCCTCTGTTTAATCTATACTCAATTTATGAAAATGTCTTTGTAACTTGTTTCCTCTTTTAAACCGGTAGAGGGAGGTCTATACTCTTCCTCTCTATAAACACATCAACAACTAGCAGAACACAGGGACAGGTTAATACATTTTGAAAAAACAGTCAAAGAGCATTGAACTATGGCGTTTATCACAGAATGGGAAATTACAGTTGCCCTGTAGTTTGTTACTTGTAGTTACTATTCAGAGTGAGAAAATCAATTCTGCTTAACTCTTTTCTAAATGTCCAACCTGTGATTTACTAGTTTGTTGGATAATGTTCATCATTTCTTGTACTTACAGGAGTTTGGATGAGATCAAACTGGACCAGTCTCCCTCTGAGGTGAGAAGACCTGGAGAGACAGTGAAGATGTCATGTATCATATCTGGCTTTGACATGACAAGCTACAATATGCACTGGATAAGAAAGAGGCCAGGGAAAGCTCTGGAGTGGATTGGGAAAATGAACACAGGTTCAAACTCTGCTGTCTATGGCAGCTCCTTTCAAAGTCCTTCCATCATGACTGAGGATGAGTCCAGCACTCAGTACCTCCAGGTCAAGGATCTGACAGCAGAAGATTCTCGTCTTTACTTCCGTGCTGGACAAAGTGACTGGAGACAGTGGAGCAGCTGCACAAAACCCTCCACAGACAACAAGTAACAATGTGATCTCAGTGGCATCCGAGCTTTCTCACCACCTGCAAAATCACTTCGATCGGATTTCTACATATCGTAAACACATCTATTTTCTTCATGATGTTAAATCACTCACAGTAATAGACAGAGTTCTCTGTAATGCCAAAGCTTGATGTAACACTAAACTGACCATCTCACATTCACAAGTGCAAAGCATAAATTACATTAATTAAGTGTGAAACATGGAACAAGCTGGAAACTTTTTGATTAGATTTCAAGCTTGGCTACATCAGAAAATAATTAGAAAGATAAAATGTCCAAAACCCCAAAAGGTTTCAAATCATTGGTACATTTTATGGTTGAGATGGAAAAAAAGTGCAATTTTTAAAAAATGTTCATAGATCCTGGTGATTATTTAGCTCATCTGCTGCCAAATATGCTTATAGGGAGTAATGAGAAACCATGATGGCAAGGTGAATTATATTTTAAATGTTCAGGATAATGACATGATCTTTGTCAGATATCTGAACATAAACTAGGATGTTGAAGTGTTATTAGGGAAACGTGGGAAAAGTGTTTTTTAATGCATAAATAATTTTACACAAATGAAATTAAAAAATCAGACTTTGAGGAATGACTTCTGAACATTCATTTCCCAGTTTCACCAAAGTTACACTGCAAGCCAAGTCAATGTAGTTCTCTCCTCCCTGTAAGGAGGAGTCAATGCAAAACTCGGATGTCTTCCACCTCACTACTTAACTGGCGGCAGAGGACGACAGAGGACAGTGGACACACAGTTTAACATGATGGACTATAGGACCGGGCTGCTGCTTTTAACTGTCTGCTGGGCAGGTGAAGAGTTTCACTGATGCTGATCTTAAATAATTAATATTTGAGTTTCTATCTTAATACATATGATGTTTTCTTTTTCATCTTGACAGGTGTTGATGCTCAGACTCTGACAGAATCTGAACCAGTGGTTAAAAGGCCTGGAGAATCCCACAAACTGACCTGTACAGCCTCTGGATTCACATTCAGCAGCTACCGGATGGCCTGGATCAGACAGGCTCCTGGAAGAGGACTGCAGTGGATTGCTACTTTTTATACTGATAGCAGCACTGCCTACTCAGTCAGTCCAAGGCCGGTTTACCATCTCCAGAGACAACAGCAGACAGCAGCTGTATCTGCAGATGAACAGTCTGAAGACTGAAGATTCTGCTGTTTATTATTGTGCTCGAGACTCACAGTGACTGGAGTTGGTTCAGCAGCTGTACAAAAACCTTCAGTACTTATATGCAAGACGTATATGCTGCAAAACAGGAAAAATAGAACCAAAAAAGTTCAGCACTTAATAAGGAAAAACATGAACACACACATATCGACACACACAAACACATACACCGTCTCACAACACAACAATAATATTACCACTCAGATATCAGTGTTAGAGCTTAACTCCAGAAGTAAATATTTTCTTTCCATGAAAAAAAATCATACACACATACATACTGAATGAAGATTATTAAAAAAAAAGACTAAACCCAAACTTCATTTTCCATTCCATCCATCTGTCCATCAATTCAGTTTGTTGTTACAGACATTTGTTGTTGTGTCTGTGCTGGATGGTGTACTGGCATTCACTGGGGGAAACCTCCTGGACGGCTGATCATTCCAAGACATTTCCCCGGTGTTAACAGTATTTCAGATTGTGCAGTTAAACACACAAACATACACTAATACACTGTATCTGTTGCAGGGCTTCAAGCCATTTCTCCATATGTGTGTGCTACACAAGCGGTAGTTTTAATGTGATGAAGCAGAGATGGCAAATGAGGACAGATTGAGTTTCATACATCATTTCTGTAACGGCCGTACGCTGCAGGTTAGGAAGAAAAAAAGAGGTCATTGGGTTTTGTTTAATTTACAGCAGCCCCAGCCTTTACAAACCTCTTTATTCTGATAGTAAGGTGGTATGTTGGCTCAGTGTCAAGCACTCTCACCTCACAGCAAGAACGTCTTGTGTATGTGTATGAGCTAATAGATGAAACATTAACTGAGATCCAGCTGTTTCCTCCCTGTGAGGAGGAGTCAATGCAAAACCCAGATGTCTTCCACCTCTACTTAACTGACCGCAGAGAGGACGACAGAGGACAGTGGACACGCAGTTTAACATGATGGACTATAGGACAGGGCTGCTGCTTTTAACTGTCTGCTGGGCAGTCGAAAATATTTAATGAACTTCATTTGACACAGCGTTAATCACCGTTTGACATAATGTTACCATCTTAAATCATGTGAAGTTGTCTTATTCATCTTGACAGGTGTTGATGCTCGGACTCTGACAGAATCTGAACCAGTGGTTACAAAGCCTGGACACAGGCAGATTCTGTGTTCACCCTCAAGGGGCTTCTAGATCATGAGTCAAAATATAATCCTATTTTGTCTTAAATTGATGTTATTTTTAATAAAATCCCGAAAAAAATCAAACATTCATCATTAACTTACCAAAATAACCATTAAGCACATATAGCATATAAGAAATTGTCTGACTGAAACGGTCCATACCTCGCAAAACATCCAAGGACAGAAATACAACATTTACACATTTCAGCCACAATAATGTACAGTATATATTATTTGGCGTGTAAAGTCAGTTACATTATGGCAGTGAAAAGCAGTTTCCTTTTAAAAAAAACACTAGAGGGAAGCAGTGTCAAGTTTATCTGGCCTCTGTAACTATGAGGAAACACTTGTCTCTGCTTATCTCATCGATCTTAACTCACTAACACTCAAACCCTGGACTGAACTAGAGATTTATATTCAAATCAAATTCTAACAACTGTACCTGTGAAAAACTGGTCAAACACAATGGAAAAAGGAGAAATGCTGAAACACTGATCAACGTCTTTATTGTTGGTGTCTCAGTCTGGTTCTTCACTCTCTCTCTCTCTCAGAGTCCAGCACTGATCCTCTCCTAAGCTTTAGTCTTTATGTCTCTTTACCTTTCAGCTCTGTCTCTCCAAAATCTCAGACTGGTCAAAATGCAAATTCGCACAATGATGCACAGTCCCCACCCATTCAGCCTGCTCAGCATATAGAGTATATTCTTCATTTCAGCCTTTGTAGTCGCAGACTCAGCCAAGTTTCCACCATGACAGTTGTGCTAAGTGTCCTCCTCTTGGCTCTCCTTTCAGGTGAGTGCAGTCGGTATCCAGCAGAGCAGGAGAGAAGGAGCTCCGGAGGTCTGCTGGCTTCCTGTCAGCTAAACTCTGTGTCTTTTTCAGCTTCTAAGCCCCAGTCCCTCACCTCCTCAGAGCCAGTGGTCCACAGAACAGGAGAATCGGTCCCTCTGTCCTGTAAAGTGGAAGGACTTGCTCTTTTTTGGACAGTTTATCCTGAAACATTTAATCATCTAACGGGAGCAGATCTTTAAATACCTTTGAATATGCCCATAGGCTAAGATGCCTCTTTCATTCCCAACACTTACACTGAATTTAAACAATCTTAGAAATCATGTAGTAGATTGTACTCTGCATTTTTATACTTGTATAACCAACAACCCAGAAAAGCGGACACACACTCACAAGCACGGGCACACACACACACACACACAAACACACACACAAAAACACACACACACACACACACACACACACACACACACACACACACACACACACACACACACACACACACACACACACACACACACACACACACAGACACAAATCGGTCACGCCTTGTCCTGATTATTCACCTTAGTTAATTCAGAGTTTCCTGACACTCTTGTTGCATTTGTTGAGTTGTCTTGCTTTTTTTTTTTCCTGAGATTTGTGAATTTCCTGCTAAAGTGCCTGATAAAAGCCTGTTTACTTGTCTGCAGCCTGACTGACATAGAGCCTCCGATATTCTAACTCCACACTCATTGTGAATCATATCATTTAAAATAAATGCCACAAAAGCATTTTGTAGCGTTCAGACTTCACCACAACAACAGGTTATTCCTTTTTTATTGATTTGAGTTAATATTTGAGTTCGCAATCACTTCTGCAACAAAGCATCTGACATAATCAAGTGAAAGGCAGATAATGACAAGAGTCAGAATCATTTAATTCTTGTTCTTGTCAGGAGTCTTGAACAGTTATGATGTCAGCCATTAATAAGGCTATGGTTTTTCAGTGTTTTTGTTTGAATAGATTCATTGTTTGTTCATTTCCTAAAGAAATACGTCAATAAAAATAAAACTTTAACAATGATGTATGACAATATATCCATAAACGCTTAATGCAAAAATGACCAGATCACAGTGAAGGCAGTGGTTTCTCTTATTTCATTTATTCAGGTGATATTGTTCTTTGCCACCTTTGCTCAGTCACAGCTGCCTTTGTTGACCTTTGCCAGCAAGTTTTACTCTATAACCCATGTTTCTCTTTGTATGATAATCTTTCAGTATGTATGTTGCAGTCCTCTGACATTTTCTGTTACTGACAGTTATATTAACGTGTCAAAATATTCTTCTATTTAATGTGGCATGTATTAAAATTGGAGTTGGTACTGTAGAAGTATGCCTGGAGAGAGGCCTGGAGTTAGACAAGGCCTCTGAGAAGCGGTTAACAATCCTGGGACAGTATGTGTGTTGGGACAAACATCTCACACAATTTAATGTGCCTCATTCAAAACAATATAGTGACAAATGAACTTGAAATGAACTGACCTGTGTAGACTAATCATTGCATCCCCAGTTTCACCAAACAACAACTGATTATATCCTGTCATTTCCTCCCTGTGAGGAGGAGTCAATGCAAAACTCAGATGTCTCCCACCTCTACTTAACTGACTGCAGAGAGGACGACAGAGGACAGTGGACACACAGTTTAACATGATGGACTATAGGACAGGGCTGCTGCTTTTAACTGTCTGCTGGGCAGGTGAAGAGTTTCACTGATGCTGATCTTAAATAATTAATATTTGAGTTTCTATCTTAATACATATGATGTTTCCTTTTAATCTTGACAGGTGTTGATGCTCAGACTCTGACAGAATCTGAACCAGTGGTTAAAAGGCCTGGAGAATCCCACAAACTGACCTGTACAGCCTCTGGATTCACATTCAGCAG
>NW_024402330.1:0-2000 GCF_016859285.1 Xiphias gladius
CCTGTTAAGGTGCCTGATAAAAGCCTGTTTACTTGTCTGCAGCCTGACTGACATAGAGCCTCCGATATTCTAACTCCACACTCATTGTGAATTATATCATTTAAAATAAATGCCACAAAAGCATTTTGTAGCGTTCAGACTTCACCACAACAACAGGTTATTCCTTTTTTATTGATTTGAGTTATTATTTGAGTTCGCAATCACTTCTGCAACAAAGCATCTGACATAATCAAGGGAAACACAGATAATGACAAGAGTCAGAATTATTTAATTCTTGTTCTCGTCAGGAGTCTTGAACAGGTATGATGTCAGCCATTAATAAGGCTGCGGCTTCAGTGTTTTTGGTTGAATAGATTCATTGTTTGTTCATTTCCTAAAGAAATACGTCAATAAAAATAAAACTTTAACAATAATGTATGACAATATAACCATAAACGCTTAATGCAAAAATGACCAGATCACAGTGAAGGCAGTGGTTTCTCTTATTTCATTTATTCAGGTGATATTGTTCTTTGCCACCTTTGCTCAGTCACAGCTGCCTTTGTTGCCCTTTGCCAGCAAGTTTTACTCTATAACCCATGTTTCTCTTTGTATGATAATCTTTCAGTATGTATATTGCAGTCCTCTGACATTTTCTGTTACTGGGAGTTATATCAACGTGTCAAAATATTCTTCTATTTAATGTGGCATGTATTAAAATTGGAGTTGGTACTGTAGAAGTATGCCTGGAGAGAGGCCTGGAGTTAGACAAGGCCTCTGAGAAGCGGTTGACAATCCTGGGACAGTATGTGTGTTGGGACAAACATCTCACACATTTTAATGTGTCTCATTCAAAACAATATAGTCACAAATTAACTTGAAATGAACTGACCTGTGTAGACTAATCATTGCATCCCCAGTTTCACCAAGCAACAACTGATTAAATCCTGTCATTTCCTCCCTGTGAGGAGGAGCCAATGCAAAACCCAGATGTCTTCCACCTCTACTTAACTGACTGCAGAGAGGACGACAGAGGACAGTGGACACACAGTTTAACATGATGGACTATAGGACAGGGCTGCTGCTTTTAACTGTCTGCTGGGCAGGTGAAGAGTTTCACTGATGCTGATCTAAAATAATTTCTATTTGAGTTTCTATCTTAAAACATATGATGTTTCTTTTTAATCTTGACAGGTGTTGATACTCAGACTCTGACAGAATCTGAACCAGTGGTTAAAAGGCCTGGAGAATCCCACAAACTGACCTGTACAGCCTCTGGATTCACATTCAGCAGCTACTATATGGCCTGGATCAGACAGGCTCCTGGAAAAGGACTGGAGTGGATTGCTGCTGATTATGCTGGTAGCACCACTGCCTACTCTCAGTCAGTCCAAGGCCGGTTTACCATCTCCAGAGACAACAGCAGACAGCAGCTGTATCTGCAGATGAACAGTCTGAAGACTGAAGATTCTGCTGTTTATTATTGTGCTCGAGACTCACAGTGACTGGAGTTGGTTCAGCAGCTGTACAAAAACCTACTGTCCTCATCTTTACCACAATTATCTCACATGATTAATGTCCATAGTTCAAGTAGCTCAAGAAAATGATAGAATAAAGTTACACCAAACACTTTGGGAACCAATAATAGAAATATTAATAGAAAAATATTTTTAAACAGAGATACAAATGTAGAAATCATGTTATTTAAAAGGCATCTTGCTTAACAGAGCTTCATTAAAACGACTCCTCGACTGAGACAGTAGCTGAGCAATAAACAGTTTGTGTAGTTAAAAGATTTTGCTGATTGTCTCACATGAGATTAACAAGTCTTTTTATTTGTCTTATTTTTCAGGAGATTGGAGTGCTTTTAAAATGACAGAATAAACATAATAGTGCAAAGACTGGAGTTTACAGAATAAATGGAGGTTCAACCTGTTGTTTCTGGCGTACGCATTCTCTTAACTGTCCATGTTTTGTAACGTTTTTCTTTTCTTCTTCTTCTCAAATTTGATTTAAATAAA
>NW_024402331.1:0-3000 GCF_016859285.1 Xiphias gladius
GATTTTTCTTGTGTGTGCTGTACTTTTGCCTATATATTCTATTTTGGGGGAACTTTTTGAGACAAAAGTCTAATTTTAAGGGAAAAAAAAATAACAAAAAAAACATTTAATGTTACAGAAACTTCGACATCAGGAGAGAATACAAGCTCAGAAAGAAAATTAAATTCAGATTTCATCAATCAAATTAATTTACTTGAATATAAGCTGTCCTTGTTCAACAGTAAGAAGAAAACGATTGCCAAGTCCTCTCCAACTCTTTCATTCCTGTGAGGAGGAGTCAATGCAAAACCCAGATGTCTTCCACCTCTACTTAACTGACTGCAGAGAGGACAACAGAGGACAGTGGACACACAGTTTAACATGATGGACTATAGGACCGGGCTGCTGCTTTTAACTGTCTGCTGGGCAGGTGAAGAGTTTCACTGATGCTGATCTTAAATAATTTCTATTTGAGTTTCTATCTTAATACATATGATGTTTCCTTTTAATCTTGACAGGTGTTGATGCTCAGACTCTGACAGAATCTGAACCAGTGGTTAAAAGGCCTGGAGAATCCCACAAACTGACCTGTACAGCCTCTGGATTCACATTCAGCAGCTACTATATGGCCTGGATCAGACAGGTTCCTGGAAAAGGACTGGAGTGGATTTCTGCTATCAATAGCGGTGGTGGCAGCACTGCCTACTCTCAGTCAGTCCAAGGCTGGTTTACCATCTCCAGAGATGACAGCAGACAGCAGCTGTATCTGCAGATGAACAGTCTGAAGACTGAAGATTCTGCTGTTTATTATTGTGCTCGAGACTCACAGTGACTGGAGTTGGTTCAGCAGCTGTACAAAAACCTTCAGTACTTATATGCAAGATGTATATGCTGCAAAACAGGAAAAATAAAAAAATAAAAATTCAGCACTTAATAAGGAAGAACATGAACACACACGGATATCGACACACACAAACACATACACCGTCTCACAACACAACAATAATATTACCACTCAGATATCTGCGTTAGAGCTTAACTCCAGAAGTAAATAATTTCTTTCCATGAAAAAAATCATACACACATACATACTGAATGAAGATTATTAAAAAAAAAAGACTAAACCCAAACTTCATTTTCCATTCCATCCATCTGTCCATCAATTCAGTTTGTTGTTACAGACATTTGTTGTTGTGTCTGTGCTGGATGGTGTTCTGGCATTCACTGGGGGAAACCTCCTGGATGGCTGATCATTCCAAGACATTTCCCCGGTGTTAACAGTATTTCAGATTGTGCAGTTAAACACACAAACATACACTAATACACTGTATCTGTTGCAGAGCTTCAAGCCATTTCTCCATATGTGTGTGCTACACAAGCGGTAGTTTTAATGTGATGAAGCAGAGAGATGGCAAATGAGGACAGATTGAGTTTCATGCGCATCATTTCTGTAACGGCTGTACGCTGCAGGTTAAGGAAGAAAAAAAGAGGTCATTGGGGTTTTTTTTTAAATTTACAGCAGCCCCAGCCTTTATAAACCTCTTTATTCTGATAGTAAGGTGGTATGTTGGCTCAGTGTCAAGCACTCTCACCTCACAACAAGAATGTCTTGTGTATGTGTATGAGCTAATAGATGAAACATTAACTGAGATCCAGCTGAGGAGGAGTCAATGCAAAACCCAGATTTCCTCCACCTCTACTTATCTGACTGCAGAGAGGACGACAGAGGACAGTGGACACACAGTTTAACATGATGGACTACAGGACAGGGCTGCTGCTTTTAACTGTCTGCTGGGCAGTCGAAAATATTTAATGAACTTCATTTGACACAGCGTTAATCACCGTTTGACATAATGTAACCATCTTAAATCATGTGAAGTTGTCTTTTTCATCTTGACAGGTGTTGATGCTCAGACTCTGACAGAATCTGAACCAGTGGTTACAAAGCCTGGACACAGGCAGATACTGTGTTCACCCTCAAGGGGCTTCTAGATCATGAGTCAAAATATAATTCTATTCTGTCTTAAATTGATGTTATTTTTAATAAAAATTAAACATTCATCATTAACTTACAAAAATAACATTTTAGGACATATAGCATATAAGAAAATGTCTGACTGAAACGGTCCCTTCCTCGCAAAACATCCAAGGACAGAAATACAACATTTACACATTTCAGCCATAATAATGTACAGTATATATTATTTGGCATGTAAAGAAGTTACATTATGGCAGTGAAAAGCAGTTTCCATTTAAAAAAAACACTAGAGGGAAGCAGTGTCAAGTTTATCTGGCCTCTGTAATTATGAGGAAACACTTGTCTCCGCTTATCTCATCGATCTTAACTCACTAACACTCAAACCCTGGACTGAACTAGAGATTTATATTCAAATCAAATTCTAACACCTGTACCTGTGAAAACTGGTCAAACACAATAGAAAAAGGAGAAATGCTGAAACACTGATCAACGTCTTTATTGTTGGTGTCTCAGTCTGGTTCTTCACTCTCTCTGTCTCTCAGAGTCCAGCACTGATCTTCTTCTGAGCTTTAGTCTTTATGTCTCTTTACCTTTCAGCTCTGTCTCTCCAAAATCTCAGACTGGTCAAAATGCAAATTCGCACAATGATGCACAGTCCCCACCCATTCAGCCTGCTCAGCATATAGAGTATATTCTTCATTTCTGCCTTTGTAGTCGCAGACTCAGCCAAGTTTCCACCATGACAGTTGTGCTAAGTGTCCTCCTCTTGGCTCTCCTTTCAGGTGAGTGCAGTCGGTATCCAGCAGAGCAGGAGAGAAGGAGCTCCGGAGGTCTGCTGGCTTCCTGTCATCTAAACTCTGTGTCTTTTTCAGCTTCTAAGCCCCAGTCCCTCACCTCCTCAGAGCCAGTGGTCCACAGAGCAGGAGAATCGGTCCCTCTGTCCTGTAAAGTGGAAGGACTTGCTCCCCTTTTTTGGACAGTTTATCCTGAAACATTTAATCATCTAACGGAGCAGATCTTTAAATACCTTTGAATATGCCCAT
>NW_024402332.1:0-21238 GCF_016859285.1 Xiphias gladius
GAATCAGATGTTTCAATTACTTCCCTTTTCCCTGTCTGTATCTGGTCAGACAGCGATACGCAGGCTTTTTATTTCAAAATAAAATGTGCGCTAAAGAGTTAAAATGGCAAGTGTGGGTGAAAATTAGATATACGCTTTAAAAATAATAACCTACAGATGGCGCTTAGAAAGCTTTAATCACCCTCAGTCTTGCAATTTTTTCTGTTAAAGTCGGACGCTACATTTATGCTTCAACTTCCGATTTCGCTATGGGCGACGGTAACGATGGCTGACTTGATGCAGCTCAGACAGGCGACGAGGAAACAGCAGTCACTTATCTGCTGATGGCACATATAGGTTAGCCCTCCGGTTACACAGACGGGAACATGTTGTCCATCATGTGCCTTTTTTAACAGGGGATCTGTCTGTGACAAGCCACACCAGAAAAAAAAACTAGTTTATGTGACTGTGGTGAGTATTATCAATATCTGGTGTAACGCTATGAAGCTGCGTTAAACTGGGTCATGACTTGCCTCGCTGCTCTTTGGGATGAATAGACACTTACGAACTACATTCCAAATTCAGGAGGTTTTTTTGGTTTCTATTCTTATCTGTACACCTGTTTTGTTCCCTGAACACAAATAAAGTCAGGCAGAAATCGTTAGTCTTCTAGTAAATCCGCATATTAAAAAATTCACCTAGCAACACTTATTTTTAAACACGCACATTTTTATATTTGGTTCAAACCGCTGCTCGCAATGCACTGCATTAGAAGAACAATGGCTAGCCTGTTGTAAAAGTGGACGTTTTATTGAAAAAGAAAGAAAAGAATAGAATTCACTTTTCCATGAATATCTTTGAATTGGGAAATATTTAAAAGGCAAGGCCTGTTTTGCATGTACACATGTAAGACACCACCAAACGACCAAAGACAGTCTTTACAAAGAACATTGAGAGGAACTCAGCAAGTGTTCGGCTGAACTCCCATGTTTATTCTATTCCTTGAAAACATGACAACAACCCTACATTACAAGCCTTACCTGTCTGACTTGTCAGCTAAATTATTGAAGTGTTTACATAATAAAAGGAGGCTAGCTATTTCAAAATGCTGTTTGATGTCTGTATTGATAAAACGACCGCCTGGTCACCTGACATGATGGGTGTATAACTTTAAAAAATTGCAATGACCGCTGTAACTCATTCCAAAATAAAGTCATAGGGAGCGAAAAATATGTTCATTAAGTAAAAACATAGAGCATATGAGACAGTTGATAGAGTTGTTGTGAGTTCTGTTGTGGGTAGATAAAAGTAGAGAGCTAAAACTTGTCATTTACTGCTGCTTCACAGAGGAGCCAGGAGGGGGGACGAGGGAAAGACAGGAGATAGATTCAGGACACAAAGACACAGGTCCGAAGCTAACGATAAGATGTGGATTTTCCAAAACCTTTTGGACTTCAGAAGAGGTCCTTTCAGAGGAGCTGGTACGCCACTTTTAACTGGCCAGAATATTCAGTCGGCTATTATTCTGCCTGAGTGTGTTCAAGCTCCTTGATCCCAAGATGTTCCCACCATTGAAGGCGATCTTACAGGTGGCCCTTACCATCCCAGTCAGTAGCTGCAGCTACGAAAGTGATGGTTTAGCCTTCACGACTACATACTTGGCTAAGGTGTACTGTTGGCCAGGAGATGCTCCGTGATCTGGTGGTGTTGTCAACTGAGAGAGAGTTGGTCGGGGGCTTCCATGATGACAAAGACTGACACGTTCACCCGACTGAAAACAAGACGTCACACCCTCAAGCTTCCTCCTCAGATTTGGACACAGCAGTACAAAGGCCAGGAGAAGAGAGGAGATAAAACACAATAGAAGAATAAGATCTTGGGAATGGAAAGACATGACATGAAAGGACAGAAACCCCAACGGATACCAAAGGAGTGGGAAAGTAACGAGAAGACGTAGACCACCAATTTTAATGGATACGAGAGAGAGAGAGAACTTCAAGGATCAACAAGAGCACAACAGAGGAAGGGATGAGGTTGTGAAGACCGATTTCATCAGATGGAGAGGAGCACAGCACAGAATCCACGTATTACACTGCAGTAAGTAATAAAAAACAATAGAAAGCTGCTTGATGTACATCTGTTGCTGCACTGAATACTGGCCTGTAGCTGGCATCCAACAGTATAGCTGTGTTTTGTCACCGTCAGCCCACATGGAATAATGAGCACTGACGAATATTTACCCCGCGATGGAATAGTGCGTGAATTAATTCCATAAAGAACGGCTAAAAACTTCATCGAGCGTATTGCTTTTGATTCTGACTGACATCTACCTCAACATGACCCCGCCTAGAGGCCGCTTGTCCCTAATGATGAACAGCTCTCCTGGGTCCTGCTGAACCTTGCTCAACCGACACCATACCTATTAGGGTCACATTAAACTGTGGCAACTATAGACCCAGCTGCTCTGCTAAATCTACAGTAAGAGCAAACCTAGTTGTCGCTCCACCTGCTCCAGTGTAGCAATAAATGAATAAGTCACCACTTACTGGTAAAAGCGGCCATAGTCTGCAGTTAACAACTGGCTTTGATCTAGGTCTGAAGAGAGTTTATGATTTACATTTAAGTTTGGTGATTCTTTTTACTTGCTCCATTGTTTTGAATTGTATTTCCAAATCAACACATAGAGACAGGATTATGGTCAAACATATGCCATACGGTTTTCAGCAGCAAACTGAGTAGGTTTTAAGTAAAACAAAGCTAAGGCTGCAAAGACCCACACAATGTCCTTGTCATGCCCCCCATAAGGCCCCAGGACTGTGTGGACTGATGAGAACATGGAACCATTCGACCAGCGCCCAGTTACCAGGTGAACTTCATTAATACTCAACATCTGGAGAAAAGTGCTCTGGTACACACACAAACACACAGACACACTGTTGTGTATGATCTTCTTGCTCGGTACACAGCAAGATCCTGTCAAGCAGTCGATGCAATAGGAAGAAACAGGAGTTCGACATGTTCAGACCGCGTGGTCATCATACGCTTTTAAAGTTATGTTTATTTCCAAATATGGCAGTCTGATGCCCAAGACACTTAGAATATCAACTCAACCGCAATGAAGCAATGAAGCTGCTTTGGAGGCTCAAGGTGGAACAATATCTAACTAAGACACTTCATGTTGGGTTTTCCATTCATTCGTCATCCATCTGTACTTTTGAATACTGTTCTAATTCTCACAGTAAATGATGGCAAAAAGAGATGTCACAACCATGTGTCCGTTTTAATTTTTAGCTAAATTTATTTCCAGTCCACATGTAGAATCAGTTGCAGATGTGTGACATTTAGAGTTTTAGCTGCATGTTTTTGAATGTGGGAGGAAACCGAGCACCGGAGTAAAACCCACGTCAACACGGGGAGAACATGCAAACTCTTCACAGAAAGGGCCGAGTAAACCAAACCTCAGCCGCCTTCCTGTGAGGCAACAAAGAGCCACTGTGTTGCCCTCACTCTTAAAAGAGATGTGTTCTTTTCATTTGTCGTTAGAAAAGCTCTTTTTAGCACAACAGACTTGTTTGACAAAGTAGAAAAGAAGCTTAAGCCTCTACTTTGTCAAACTAATCTTTCTGGTACTTTATCAAACACATTCTTTTCTAAGAGTGTATTAATCTTGAAAATGATCCATGATTTTAATTTGGTTTTTCATTTTTTCAAGATTAATACAAAACAATCATGACTGGGGTAAAGACTGGACACGGATATTTATGTTCTAGTCATCCAGTGATCCACCGCTGGTGCAGGAGGTGAAAGGCTTCTCAGAGTCCTGGCCACGGAAGAGAACATCCTGATGATGGCGGGCGCCTCTGCTTCCTCGGGTAGGGCGTCAATGGATTCTTCCTGTCGGTGATTTCACGGTGAGATACTGATGCGTCAAGTACCTCACATGCTGGAGAAAGTTTGCTGGTCCTTTTGCAAAAAACTTCCTCACTTTTGCAAAGCCGCAGGTTTTTTCTGTGGACTTGTTCAGCTGCGCTTTTAAAATCTTGGCAACAGCTTCCTCAAAAGCCCCGTCCCTGGACACTATGGCAGCCTGCAGCAGCTTTGGAGATCCAAATTCCTGACAAAGCTTTGTAGACGCGGATGTGGACCTTTCCAACAGTCTGTGGGAGAGTGGAACTTAATTCTCCCGCAGTCCTCTCTCAGACGTGTCAACATCCCGTCAAAGTCCAGGTCACATGTTGATAAACCTGTGGCCGGTGACGCACTCCACCAGCTTCTCGAGAAACACAGCGAGAAATGTCCTCTCGCTGTGGCAACTGATCTACAGAGCTGGCAGAGCGCTCTGAACTCTGACTCGCTGATATAAAGCTGACAATTTCAGCAATGTCCTCCTCCTCAATGTCCTGGACTTCCATCTCCTCGACTGAACACAAACCTTCTTGGCAATGACTGTCCAGACATCTTTGGCTGTCAGATGACTCAAGTTCGGCTTTCATGTATCTCCACAGTGCATAAGTGATAATGTCAACCATTTCCTCAATGTGAGACACACGTATTTCTGGCTCAGCTGCAGGCTCCTCTGGTTGCTTGACAGAGTCTGGCTCTCTGATTAGAGGCAGCGAGCAGTTCACCTTCTTTCTTCACCTCTGCTGCAAACAACTCCAGCAGTTTGTCAGAGAGGTGGGCCATCTCATGTTCGAACCTACTGCTGCACCAAAGCCAACGTGAAAAGAATTTCCAAGTCTTGCTTGATATCTTCCTCCATCACACAGTAATGATTCCTGTCCCTTGCAAAGAGAGAGAGAGTCACACATTAGTCAACTGATCTGATCTGGGCAGTGATATTCAAACATTTCCTTCTTGTAACACCTTTTTCAAAACTTGGGGTCACTGTTTTAACAAATCCCATAAATCAACCCTGCTAGCCAATGATTTATACCAGAATCTGATGAGAATATATTCTAAGAGGCAGGATTGATCAATAACTTCATTTTTTGGCCTGTAATAATCCCAAGGTTACAAAATGCTACATAAAATATGGATTTTAAAGAAGACAGTGTATGTGAATAAAACAGCGTTTGGAGGCTTTTTCACTTACCGTGAAATGATTGTCGGTGGAGCTGCTGGGCCCTCCGGGAAATCCGGGAACAACCTGAGGTGCCACATCTTCCAGGACTAAGTTGCTGACCGAATCTACTACCTCATGACACATTTGAGATAGCAGATAGGTTGTGTCTTGTTCACGGTCCAGATGCCAATAACATCCACTGCCTGGAAGAAAAGAATAGGAATGGTTGAGCTAAACAAACTTTTAAACCAATATATACATCTACATATATAGTTGAAATTTCTGCTACTGTTTGCTGACTGCTGACTTTAACTTGCAACTTACTCATCTGTGATATCCTGTAGATATTGGTTGGTAAGGTTCTTGAAGACCCTGATATCAACAGGGAACGCCCAAGTTGTCGCAAGACCTCAATTCTCCCAGTTCATCTGATGGAATCTAGAAAGAAGAACAATCAGATTTTAGCTACCGGCATCTTTCATACACCATTGTGATGGGACTGTAAAAAAATCTACATGACCACACAGTTTATTAACACTCATGGTACGTGGGTGCTGTGCAAAACCACAAACCATCTCTTCATTCATTCTGCAGCCTGTCTTCGCTCAGACAGACCAGACAGAAATCTGTGACTAGATGCATTTTAAAAGCTCATGGTCCAAATGAAAGTGTTTATGTCAAATGTTGCCTTTGAACAATTAACTGTCAGATATTAGCGCAGATAATATTTGACCCAATAGAACTCTTCACATTGAATAATTCACTTTCTCTTCATTTTAAATAACGTCACAGCTGACAGACATAGAAATCTCTGATAAGAGTTTTTCATCAAAAGGTAAACTGATGGTAAACTTTCTCCCAGAGCCGCTGAAGTTGAGCTCAACTTGTGTATGTATGCTTGTGTGTGTGTGTGTGTGTGTGTGTGTGTGTGTGTGTGTGTGTGTGTGTGTGTGTGTGTGCGATTCAAGTCTAAATCCTCTTACCTTGTTATCCATGTCGAGCGCTGAAGTATCCATTTAAACACAATGGGGGTACTTTCTTCTCGTCAGTTATTTCTCCGTAGTTTTCTCGGTGAAAGTCTCTTTCGATCTGTTCACTGTCTCTGCTCAGGTGAGAAATTGACTGTAGAACAGAATTCGTCATAAAGAATCATCACGTCACAATTACGCCTCAAACATCAAAGCCCACGAGTGCGCGCGCAGACACACACACACACACACACACACACACAAACATCCTTGTTTTACTACACTCGTGGGGACCCGTCATTGACATGATGCATTCCATAGCCCCTACTCCTGACCCTAACCTAAACCTGATTCTAACCTCAACACTAAAACCAAGCCAAGACTCCCAAACAGCCCTTCAGAGGTGTGAGGACCTGTCACAATGTCCTCACTTTCCCCAAATGTCCCCATTGCGTAAGGTCTAAACTCAAACTTGTCCTCACAATGATAGAAGTATACAAACACACACGCGCGCGCATTTTTTTACTGTACGATGTCTCTCGTGTAAACTTTCTATGGCGCCTTAAGAAAAACAAACAAACAAAGAGAAAATTGTAAATTCCTGCAACTGTTCAGTCACTAAAGGGAGCGTTAAAACACAAAAACATTTAGGTTTTAGAAGCCCTAGTTTTAGCTACAAGGTTCATGCTAAAATGTGAATGGAGCATTAAATCGTGTGTGTGTGTGTGTGTGTGTGTCGGGGGGGGGGGTAGAAGCTATTGAATGGGGGGCGGCAGACTGGAACACAGTTTAAAGAAGGGGGCACATTTGTAAAATTATCTCAATTGTATTGGACTCAAATTTGAAGCCCTCTGCAATATTCAACTGTGCATTATTAATAGTTATTTATTCAGTTTAAATCAGCCAAATAAAAAACTTTACATTCTGTAATATGTAATAATAATAATAATAATAATAAATAACAGCTATTTGTAAATCCACATAGCCTAGAGATTATAAAATAACTGGCCCCTGAGCTCAGACATATGAAAGGCCTCTCCACCGCCAGACATAGAAGCAAGGGCCCCAGATTAAAGAGACACAAAACCATCCACAAAAAACCTTTTTAAGTTGTTTTGTGCGCCTTCCTAGTCAGTTTGTCTCTGTTATTAGTCTTGTGTATCTTTGTGTTTGTTTTATGCCACTTTATGGTTGTTGGTCGCTTTGGCGCCTCTTTGTAGTCATTGTTGTCGCTAGGGTCTCTTTTTCAGTTGTTGTGCTTCTCTTTTTAATCATTGTACGCCTCCTTGTGGTTTGTTTTTTGCAATCGTTTGTGGTCATTGCGCTTTCTCTGGGCTTTTTTTTTACGCCATTTAATGGCTCTTGGTCGTTTTGCATGTCTTTGTAGTTGTTTTGTGTTTCTTTGTAGACGCTTTCTGACTCTTTGTAGTCACTGTGGTTGTTGTGGGTCTTTACGCCTTGTGTCTCTTTTAAACCCTTATCTGTCTCCTTGTGGTTGAGCCGCCTTTTGTGGTGTTGGGTCTTTTTCTACTTTTTTCGTGCCTCTTTAGTACTTATGTGTCCTTTGATTGAATATCCAACAAGAAATGCTAATAGTTACTTCATACAGACAGTGTTATGCTTCAGATGTAACAACATAGAAAAGAGCTTTATTCGGTTATGTCGCAGCTTGTGAATGGGCCAAATTCCAAATATATTTCACCTTTCAGTAGAGGGGCATGGAGGAGTCTTGAGAACCGTAGATAAGGGCGGACACGAATCAGATGTTTCACCACTTCCCTTTTCCCTGTCTGTATCTGGTCAGACAGCGATACGCAGGCTTTTTATTTCAAAATAAAATGTGCGCTAAAGAGTTAAAATGGCAAGTGTGGGTGAAAATTAGATATACGCTTTAAAAATAATAACCTACAGATGGCGCTTAGAAAGCTTTAATCACCCTCAGTCTTGCAATTTTTTCTGTTAAAGTCGGACGCTACATTTATGCTTCAACTTCCGATTTCGTTGCGGCGACGGTAACGATGGCTGACTTGATGCAGCTCAGACAGGCGACGTAGGAAACAGCAGTCACTTATCTGCTGATGGCACATATAGGTTAGCCCTCCGGTTACACAGACGGAACATGTTGTCCACTGCGTGTGCTCTTTTTTTAACAGGGGATCTGTTCTGACAAGCCACACCAGAAAAAAACTAGTTTATGTGACTGTGGTGAGTATTATCAATATCTGGTGTAACGCTGCGAAGCTGCGTTAAACTGGGCCATGACTTGCCTCGCTGCTCTTTGGGATGAATAGACACTTACGGAACTACATTCCAAATTCAGGAGGTTTTTTTGGTTTCTATTCTTATCTGTACACCTGTTTTGTTCCCTGAACACAAATAAAGTCAGGCAGAAATCGTTGGGGGTCTTCTAGTAAATCCGCATATTAAAATTCACCTAGCAACACTTATTTTTAAACACGCACATTTTTATATTTGGTTCAAACCGCTGCTCAGCAATGCACTGCATTAGAAGAACAATGGGCTAGCCTGTTGTAAAAGTGGACGTTTTATTGAAAAGAAAGAAAAGAATAGAATTCACTTTTCCATGAATATCTTTGAATTGGGAAATATTTAAAAGGCAAGGCCTGTTTTGCATGTACACATGTAAGACACCACCAAACCACCAAAGACAGTCTTTACAAAAGAACATTGAGAGGAACTCAGCAAGTGTTCGCTGAACTCCCATGTTAATGCTATTCCTGGAAAAACATGACAACAACCCTACATTACAAGCCTTACCTGTCTGACTTGTCAGCTAAATTATTGAAGTGTTTACATAATAAAAAGGAGGCTAGCTATTTCAAAATGCTGTTTGATGTCTGTATTGATAAAACCCGCCTGGTCACCTGACATGATGGGTGTATAACTTTTAAAAATTGCAATGACCGTTGCTGTAACTCATTCCAAAATAAAGTCATAGGGAGAAAAAATATGTTCATTAAGTAAAACATAGAGCATAATGAGACAGTTGATAGAGTTGTTGTGAGTTCTGTTGTGGGTAGATAAAAGTAGAGAGCTAAAACTTGTCATTTACTGCTGCTTCACAGAGGAGCCAGGGAGGGGGACGAGGGAAAGACAGGAGATAGATTCAGGACACAAAGACACAGGTCCTAAGCACGATAAGATGTGGATTTTCCCTCCAAAACCTTTTGGACTTCAGAAGAGGTCCTTTCAGAGGAGCTGGTACGCCACTTTTAACTGGCCAGAATATTCAGTCGGCTATTATTCTGCCTGAGTGTGTTCAAGCTCCTTGATCCCAAGATGTTCCCACCATTGAAGGCGATCTACAGGTGGCCCTTACCATCCCAGTCAGTAGCTGCAGCTACGAAAGTGATGGTTTAGCCACGACTACATACTTGGCTAAGGTGTACTGTTGGCCAGGAGATGCTCCGTGATCTGGTGGTGTTGTCAACTGAGAGAGAGTTGGTCGGGGGCTTCCATGATGACAAAGACTGACACGTTCACCCGACTGAAAACAAGACGTCACACCCTCAAGCTTCCTCCTCAGATTTGGACACAGCAGTACAAAGGCCAGGAGAAGAGAGGAGATAAAACACAATAGAAGAATAAGATCTTGGGAATGGAAAGACATGACATGAAAGGACAGAAACCCCAACGGATACCAAAGGAGTGGGAAAGTAACGAGAAGACGTAGACCACCAATTTTAATGGATACGAGAGAGAGAGAGAACTTCAAGGATCAACAAGAGCACAACAGAGGAAGAGATGAGGTTGCGAAGACCGATTTCATCAGATGGAGAGGAGCACAGCACAGAATCCACGACACACTGCAGTAAGTAATAAAAACAATAGAAAGCTGCTTGATGTACATCTGTTGCTGCACTGAATACTGGCCTGTAGCTGGCATCCAACAGTATAGCTGTGTTTTGTCACCGTCAGCCCACATGGAATAATGAGCACTGACGAATATTTACCCCCCGCGATGGAATAGTGCGTGAATTAATTCCATAAAGAACGTGCTAAAACTTCATCGAGCGATTGCTTTTGATTCTGACTGACATCTACCTCAACATGACCCCGCCTAGAGGCCGCTTGTCCCTAATGATGAACAGCTCTCCCTGGGTCCTGCTGAACCTTGCTCAACCGACACCATACCTATTAGGGTCACATTAAACTGTGGCAACTATAGACCCAGCTGCTCTGCTAAATCTACAGTAAGAGCAAACCTAGTTGTCGCTCCACCTGCTCCAGTGTAGCAATAAATGAATAAGTCACCACTTACTGGTAAAAGCGGCCATAGTCTGCAGTTAACAACTGGCTTTTGATCTAGGTCTGAAGAGAGTTTATGATTTACATTTAAGTTTGGTGATTCTTTTACTTGCTCCATTGTTTTGAATTGTATTTCCAAATCAACACATAGAGACAGGATTATGGGTCAAACATGGCGCCATACGGTTTTCAGCAGCAAACTGAGTAGGTTTTAAGTAAAAACAAAAGCTAAGGCTGCAAAGACCCACAAATGTCCTTGTCATGCCCCCATAAGGCCCCAGGACTGTGTGGACTGATGAGAACATGGAACCATTCGACCAGCGCTTCCAGTTACCAGGTGAACTTCATTAATACTCAACATCTGGAGAAAAGTGCTCTGGTACACACACAAACACACAGACACACTGTTGTGTATGATCTTCTTGCTCGGTACACAGCAAGATCCTGTCAAGCAGTCGATGCAATAGGAAGAAACAGGAGTTCGACATGTTCAGACCGTGGTCATCATAACGCTTTTAAAGTTATGTTTATTTCCAAATATGGCAGTCTGATGCCCAAGACACTTAGAATATCAACTCAACCGCAATGAAGCAATGAAGCTGCTTTTGGAGGCTCAAGGTGGAACAATATCTAACTAAGACACTTCATGTTGGGTTTTCCATTCATTCGCCATCCATCTGTACTTTGAATACTGTTCTAATTCTCACAGTAAATGATGGCAAAAGAGATGTCACAACCATGTGTCCGCTTTTAATTTTTAGCTAAATTTATTTCCAGTCCACATGTAGAATCAGTTGCAGATGTGTGACATTTAGAGTTTTAGCTGCATGTTTTGAATGTGGGAGGAAACCGAGCACCTGGAGTAAAACCCACGTCAACACGGGAGAACATGCAAACTCTTCACAGAAAGGGCCGAGTAAACCAAACCCTCAGCCGCCTTCCTGTGAGGCAACAAAGAGCCATCAGTGCTGCCCTCACTCTTAAAAGAGATGTGTTCTTTTCATTTGTCGTTAGAAAAGCTCTTTAGCACAATCAGACTTGTTTGACAAAGTAGAAAAGAAGCTTAAGCTCTACTTTGTCAAACTAATCTTTCTGGTACTTTATCAAACACATTCTTTCTAAGAGTGTGTATTAATCTTGAAAAATGATCCGATGATTTTTAATTTGGTTTTTCATTTTTTCAAGATTAATACAAAACAATCATGACTGGGGGTAAAGACTGGACACGGGATATTTGCGTGTTCTAGTCATCCAGTGATCCACCGCTGGTGCAGGAGGTGAAAGGCTTCCTCAGAGTCCTGGCCACGGAAGAGAACATCCTGATGATGGCGGGGCGCCTCTGCTTCCTCGAAGGGTAGGGCGTCAATGGATTCTTCCTGTCGGTGATTTCACGGTGAGATACTGATGCGTCAAGTACCTCACATGCTGGAGAAAGTTTGCTGGTCCTTTTGCAAAAAACTTCCTCACTTTCTTTGCAAAGCCGCAGGTTTTTTCTGTGGACTTGTTCAGCTGCGCTTTTAAAATCTTGGCAACAGCTTCCTCAAAAGCCCCGTCCCTGGACACCATGGCAGCCTGCAGCAGCTTTGGAGATCCAAATTCCCGACAAAGCTTCTTGTAGACGCGGATGTGGACCTTTCCAACAGTCTGTGGGAGAGTGGAACTTAATTCTCCCGCAGTCCTCTCTCTCAGACGTGTCAACATCCCGTCAAAGTCCAGGTCACATGTTGATGTCCCTGTGGCGTCGGTGACGCACTCCACCAGCTTCCCGAGAAACACAGCGAGAAATGTCCTCTCTCGCTGTGGCAACTGATCTACAGAGCTGGCAGAACGCTCTGAACTCTGATTCGCTGATATAAAGCTGACAATTTCAGCAATGTCCTCCTCCTCAATGTCCTGGACTTCCATCTCCTCGACTGAACACAAACCTTCTTGGCAATGACTGTCCAGACATCTTTGGCTGTCAGATGACTCAAGTTCGGCTTTCATGTATCTCCACAGTGCATAAGTGATAATGTCAACCATTTCCTCAATGTGAGACACACGTATTTCTGGCTCAGCTGCAGGCTCCTCTGGTTGCTTGACAGAGTCTGGCTCTCTGATTAGAGGCAGCGAGCAGTTCACCTTTCTTCTTCACCTCTGCTGCAAACAACTCCAGCAGTTTGTCAGAGAGGTGGGCCATCTCATGTTCGATCCTACTGCTGCACCAAAGCCAACGTGAAAAGAATTTCCAAGTCTTGCTTGATATCTTCCTCCATCACACAGTAATGATTCCTGTCCCTTGCAAAGAGAGAGAGAGTCACACATTAGTCAACTGATCTGATCTGGGCAGTGATATTCAAACATTTCCTTCTTGTAACACCTTTTTCAAAACTTGGGGTCACTGTTTTAACAAATCCCATAAATCAACCCTGCTAGCCAATGATTTATACCAGAATCTGATGAGAATATATTCTAAGAGGCAGGATTGATCAATAACTTCATTTTTTGGCCTGTAATAATCCCAAGGTTACAAAATGCTACATAAAATATGGATTTTAAAGAAGACAGTGTATGTGAATAAAACAGCTTGGAGGCTTTTTCACTTACCGTGAAATGATTGTCGGTGGAGCTGCTGGGCCTCCCGGGAAATCCGGGAACAACCTGAGGTGCCACATCTTCCAGGACTAAGTTGCTGACCGAATCTACTACCTCATGACACATTTGAGATAGCAGATAGGTTGTGTCTTTTGTCTACGTGTCCAGATGCCAATAACATCCACTGCCTGGAAGAAAAGAATAGGAATGGTTGAGCTAAACAAACTTTTAAACCAATATATACATCTACATATATAGTTGAAATTTCTGCTACTGTTTGCTGACTGCTGACTTTAACTTAACTACATCTGTGATATCCTGTAGATATTGGTTGGTAAGGTTCTTGAAGACCCTGATATCAACAGGGAACGCCCGTTGCACAGTCAATTCTCCCAGTTCATCTGATGGAATCTAGAAAGAAGAACAATCAGATTTTAGCTACCGGCATCTTTCATACACCATTGTGATGGGACTGTAAAAAAATCTACATGACCACACAGTTTATTAACACTCATGGTACGTGGTGCTGTGCGCAAACCACAAACCATCTCTTCATTCATTCTGCAGCCTGTCTGCTCAGACAGACCAGACAGAAATCTGTGACTAGATGCATTTTAAAAGCTCATGGTCCAAATGAAAGTGTTTATGTCAAATGTTGCCTTGAACAATTAACTGTCAGATATTAGCGTGCAGAGAATATCTGACCCATCAGAACTCTTCACATTGAATAATTCACTTTCTTCATTTTAAATAACGTCACAGCTGACAGACATAGAAATCTCTGATAAGAGTTTTTCATCAAAAGGTAAACTGATGGTAAACTTTCTCCCAGAGCCGCTGAAGTTGAGCTCAACTTGTGTATGTATGTTGTGTGTGTGTGTGTGTGTGTGTGTGTGCGATTCAAGTCTAAATCCTCTTACCTTGTTATCCATGTCGAGCGCTGAAGTATCCATTCAAACACAATGGGGTACTTTCTTCTCGTCAGTTATTTCTCCGTAGTTTTCGGTGAAAGTCTCTTTCGATCTGTTCACTGTCTCTGCTCAGGTGAGAAATTGACTGTAGAACAGAATTCGTCATAAAGAATCATCACGTCACAATTACGCCCTCAAACATCAAAGCCCTGAGCGCGCGCGCAGACACACACACCCATCCTTGTTTTACTACACTCGTGGGGACCCGTCATTGACATGATGCATTCCATAGCCCCTCACCCTGACCCTAACCTAAACCTGATTCTAACCTCAACACTAAAACCAAGCCAAGACTCCTAAACAGCCCTTCAGAGGTGTGAGGACCTGTCACAATGTCCTCACTTTCCCCAAATGTCCCCATTGCGTAAGGTCTAAACTCAAACTGGTCCTCACAATGATAGAAGTATACAAACACACACGCGCGCATTTTTTTACTCTACGATGTCTCTCGTAAACTTTCTATGGCCTTAAGAAAAACAAACAAACAAAGAGAAAATTGTAAATTCCTGCAAATGTTCAGTCACTAAAGGGAGCGTTAAACACAAAACATTTCGGTTTTAGAAGCCCTAGTTTTAGCTACAAGGTTCATGCTAAAATGTGAGTTGATTAATAAATCGCGTGTGTGTGTGTGTGTGTGTGTGTGTGTGTGTTGTGTGCCGGGGTAGAAACTTTGAATGGGGGGCGGCAGACTGGAACACAGTTTTAAGAAGGGGCACATTTGTAAAATTATTTCAATTGTATTGACTCAAATTTGAAGCCTCTGCAATATTCAACTGTGCATTATTAATAGTTATTTATTCAGTTTAAATCAGCCAAATAAAAACTTTACATTCTGTAATATGTAATAATAATAATATTAATAATAAATAACAGCTATTTGTAAATCCACATAGCCTAGAGATTATAAAATAACTGGCCCCTGAGCTCAGACATATGAAAGGCCTCTCCACCGCCAGACATAGAAGCAAGGCCCTCAGATTTCAAGAGACACAAAACACCCACAAACAACCTTTAAGTTGTTTTGTGCGCCTTCCTAGTCAGTTTGTCTCTGTTATTAGTCCTTGTGTGTATCTTTTGTGTTTGTTTTATGCCACTTTATGGTTGTTGGTCGCTTTTGGCGCTCTCTTTGTAGTCATTGTTGTCGCTAGGGTCTCTTTTTCAGTTGTTGTGCTTCTTTTTAATCATTGTACGCCTCTCTTGTGGTTTGTTTTTGCAATCGCTGTGGTCATTGTGCGCCTCTGGCTTTTTTTTGCCATTTAATGGCTCTTGGTCGTTTTGCATGTCTTTGTAGTTGTTTTGTGTTTCTTTTGTAGACGTTTTCTGACTCTTTGTAGTCACTGTGGTTGTCGTGGGTCTCTACGCCTTGTGTCTCTTTAAACCCTTATCTGTCTCCTTGTGGTTGAGCCGCCTTTGTGGTGTTGGGTCTTTTTCTACTTTTTTTCGTGTCTCTTTTAGTACTTGGGCTGCCTCTTTGGTCCTTTGATTGAATATCCAACAAGAAATGCTAATAGTTACTTCATACAGACAGTGTTATGCTTTCAGATGTAACAACATAGAAAAGTGCTTTTATTCGTTGGTTATGTCGCAGCTAGAATGGGTCAAATTCCAAATATATTTCACCTTTCAGTAGAGGGTCATGGAGGAGTGCTGAGAACCGTGACAAGGACGGACACGAATCAGATGTTTCACCACTTCCGTTTTCCCTGTCTGTATCAAGTCAGACAGCGATACGCAGGCTGTTTATTTCAAAATAAAATGTGCGCTAAAGAGTTAAAATGGCAAGTGTGGGTGAAAATTAGATATACGCTTTAAAAAGAATAACCTACAGATCGCGCTTTTAGAAAGCTTTAAGCACCCTCAGTCGTTGCAATTTTTCTGTTAAAGTCGGACGCCACATTTATGCTTCAACTTCCGATTTCGCGGCGGCGACGGTAACGATGGCTGACTTGATGCAGCTCAGACAGGCGACGAGGAAACAGCAGTCACTTATCTGCTGATGGCACATATAGGTTAGCCCTCCGGTTACACAGACGGAACATGTTGTCCACTGCGGTGCTTCTTTTTTTAACAGTGGGATCTGTTCAGAACAAGCCGCACCAGAAAAAAAACTGGTTTATGTGACTGTGGTGAGTATTATCAATATCTGGTGCAAAGCCGCGGAAGCTGCGTTGAATTCGGCCGCGACTTGCATCGCTGTTCTTGGGACAAATAGATACTCACGGAACTACATTCCAAATTCAGGAGGTTTTTGTGGTTTCTATGCTTATCTGTAAACCTGTTTAGTCCCATGAACACAAATAAAGTCAAGCAGAAATCGTTGGGGGTCTTCTAGTAAATCCGCATATTAAAAATTCACCTAGCAACACTTATTTTTAAACACGCGACATTTTTGTGTTTGGTTCCCACCGCTGCTGCAATGCACTGCATTAAAAGAACAACGGGCTAGCCTGTTGTAAATGTGGACGTTTTATTGAAAAAAAGAAAAGAATAGAATTCAATTTTCAATGAATATCTTTTGAATTGGGAAATATTTAAAAGGCAAGGCCTGTTTTGCATGTACACATGTAAGACACCACCAAACGACCAAAGACAGTCTTTCCAAAAGAACATTGAGAGGAACTCAGCAAGTGTTCGGCTGAACTCCCATGTTAATGCTATTCCTGGAAAACATGACAACAACCCTACATTACAAGCCTTACCTGTCTGACTTGTCAGCTAAATTATTGAAGTGTTTACATAATAAAAAGGAGGCTAGCTATTTCAAAATGTTGTTTGATGTCTGTATTGATAAAACGACCGCCTGGTCACCTGACATGATGGGTGTATAACTTTTAAAAATTGCAATGACCGTTGCTGTAACTCATTCCAAAATAAAGTCATAGGGAGCGAAAAAAATATGTTCATTAAGTAAAACATAGAGCATATGAGACAGTTGATAGAGTTGTTGTGAGTTCTGTTGTGGGTAGATAAAAGTAGAGGGCTAAAACTTGTCATTTACTGCTGCTTCACAGAGGAGCCAGGGAGGGGGGACGAGGAAAGACAGGAGATAGATTCAGGACACAAAAGACACAGGTCCCAAGCACGAAAAGATATGGATTTTCCTTCCAAAACTTTTGGACTTCAGAAGAGGTCCTTTTCAGAGGAGCTGGTACGCCCACTTTAACTGGCCAGAATATTCAGTCGGCCAATATTCTGCCTGAGTGTGTTCAAGCTCCTTGATCCCAAGATGTTCCCACCATTGAAGGCGATCTTTCAGGTGGCCCTTACCATCCCAGTCAGTAGCTGCAGCCAAGTAGTGATGGTTTAGCCGACTACATACTTGGCTAAGGTGTACCAAGCACAGAGATGCTCCGTGATCTGGCGGTGTTGTCAACTGAGAGAGAGTTGGTCGGGGCTTCCATGATGACAAAGACTGACAAGTTCACCCGACTGAAATCAAGACGCCACACCTCAAGCTTTCCTCCTCAGATTTGGGACACAGCAGTACAAAGGCCAGGAGAAGAGAGGAGATAAACACAGAAGAATAAGATCTTGGGAATGGAAAGACATGACATGAAAGGACAGAAACCCCAACGGATACCAAAGGAGGGAAAGTAACGAGAAGACGAGACCACCAATTTTAATGGATAAGAGAGAGAGAACTTCAAGGATCAACAAGAGCACAACAGAGGAAGAGATGTAGTTGTAAGACCTATTTCATCAGATGGAGAGGAGCACAGCACAGAATCCACGTATTACACTGCAGTAAGTAATAAAAACAATAGAAAGCTGCTTGATGTACATCTGTTGCTGCACTGAATACTGGCCTGTAGCTGGCATCCAACAGTATAGCTAGAAAGTGTTTTGTCACCGCCAGCCCACATGGAATAATGAGCACTGACTAATATTTACCCCCGAGATGGAATAGTGGTGAATTAATTCCATAAAGAACGTGCTAAAACTTCATCGAGCGATTGTTTTTGATTCTGACTGACATCTACCTCAACATGACCCCGCCTAGAGGCCGCTTGTCCCTAATGATGAACAGCTCTCCTGGGTCCTGCTGAACCTTGCTCAACCGACACTATACCTGTTAGGGTCACATTAAACTGTGGCAACTATAGACCCAGCTGCTCTGCTAAATCTACAGTAAGAGCAAACCTAGTTGTCGCTCCACCTGCTCCAGTGTAGCAATAAATGAATAAGTCACCACTTACTGGTAAAAGCGCCATAGTCTGCAGTTAACAACTGGCTTTGATTCAGGTCTGAAGAGAGTTTATGATTTACATTTAAGTTTGGTGATTCTTTACTTGCTCCATTGTTTTGAATTGTATTTCCAAATCAACACATAGAGACAGGATTGTGGGTCAACATGGCGCTATACGGTTTTCAGCAGCAAACTGAGTAGATTTTAAGTAAAACAAAAGCTAAGGCTGCAAAGACCCACAATAAATGTCCTTGTCATGCCCTCATAAGGCCCCAGGACTGTGTGGACTGATGAGAACATGGAACCATTCGACCAGCGCTTCCAGTTACCAGGTGAACTTCATTAATACTCAACATCTGGAGAAAAGTGCTCTGGTACACACACAAACACACAGACACACTGTTGTGTATGATCTTCTTGCTCGGTACACAGCAAGATCCTGTCAAGCAGTCGATGCAATAGGAAGAAACAGGAGTTCGACATGTTCAGACCGTGGTCATCATACGTTTTTAAAGTTATGTTTATTTCAAATATGGCAGTCTGGATGCCCAAGACACTTAGAATATCAACTCAACCGCAATGAAGCAATGAAGCTGCTTTTGGAGGCTCAAGGTGGAACAATATCTAACTAAGACGCTCATGTTGGGTTTTCCATTCATGCCATCCATCTGTACTTTGAATACTGTTCTAATTCTCACAGTAAATGATGGCAAAAGAGATGTCACAACCATGTGTCCGTTTTAATTTTTAGCTAAATTTATTTCCAGTCCACATGTAGAATCAGTTGCAGATGTGGGACATTTAGAGTTTTAGCTGCATGTTTTTGAATGTGGGAGGAAACCGGAGCACCCGGAGTAAAACCCACGTCAACACGGGGAGAACATGCAAACTCTTCACAGAAAGGGCCGAGTAAACCAAACCTCAGCCGCTTTCCTGTGAGGCAAACAAAGAGCCACTGTGCTGCCCTCACTCTAAAAGAGATGTGTTCTTTTTCATTTGTCGTTAGAAAAGCTCTTTTTAGCATTAACAGACTTGTTTGACAAAGTAGAGAAGAAGCTTAAGCTCTACTTTGTTAAACTAATCTTTCTGGTACTTTATCAAACACATTCTTTTCTAAGAGTGTATTAATCTTGAAAAATGATCCGATGATTTTTAATTTGGTTTTTTCATTTTTTCAAGATTAATACAAAACAATCAAGACTGGGGGTAAAGACTGGACACGGATATTTGCGTGTTCTAGTCATCCAGTGATCTAATGCTGGTGCAGGAGGTGAAAGGCTTCCTCAGAGTCCTGGCCACGGAAGAGAACATCCTGATGATGGCGGGGCGCCTCTGCTTCCTCGAAGGGTAGGGCGTCAAACAATTCTTCCTGTCCATGATTTTCACGGTGAGATACTGATACGTCAAGTACCTCACATGCTGGAGAAAGTTTGTTGGTCCTTTTGCAAAAAACTTCCTCACTTTCTTTTGCAAAGCTGCTGGTTTTTTCTGTGGACTTGTTCAGCTGCGCTTTTAAAATCTTGGCAACTGCTTCTCAAAAGCCCCGTCCTGACACTATGGCAGCCTGCAGCAGCTTTGGAGATCCAAACTCGACAAAGCTTCTTGTAGACGCGGATGTGGACCTTCTAACAGTCTGTGGGAGAGTGGAACTTAATTTCCCGCAGTCCTCTCTCTCAGACGTGTCAACATTCCGCCAAAGTCCACGCCACATGTTGATGTTCTGTATGCCGGTGACGACTCCACCAGCTTCCCGAGAAACACGGGCGAGAAATGTCCTCTCGCTGTGTCAACTGATCTACAGAGCTGGCAGAGCACTCTGAACTCTGACTCACTGATATAAAGCTGACAATTTCAGCAATGTCCTCCTCCTCAATGTCCTGACTTCCATCTCCTCGACTGAATACAAACCTTCTTGGCAATGACTGTCCAGACATCTTTGGCTGTCAGATGACTAAGTTCCGGCTTTTATGTATCTCCACAGTGAATAAGTGATAATGTCAACCATTTCCTCAATGTGAGACACACGCAAGCTTCTGGCTCCAGTGCTGCAGGCTCCTCTGGTTGCATGAAAGAGTCTGGCCTTCTGATAAGAGGCAGCGCAAGCAGTTCACCTTCTTTCTTCAATTCTGCTGCAAAACAACTCCAGCAGTTTGTCAGAGAGGTGGGCCATCTCATGTTCGACTCCTACTGCTGCACCAAAGCCAAGGTCAAAAGAATTTCCAAGCGCTTGCTTGGATATCTTCCTCCCACACGCCGTAATGATTCCTGTCCCTTGAAAAGAGAGAGAGAGTCACATTAGTCAACTGATCTGATCTGGGCAGTGGTATTCAAACATTTCCTCTTGTAACACCTTTTCTTCAAACTTAAATCACTGCTTTTAATAAATCACATAAATCAACCCTGCTAGCCAATGATTTCTACCAGAATCTGATGAGAATATATATTCTAAGAGGCAGGATTGATCAATAACTCTTCATTTTTTGGCCTGTAATAATCCCAAGGTTACAAAAATGCTACATAAAAATATGGATTTTAAAGAAGACAGTGTATGTGAATAAAAACAGCTGCTTGGAGGCTTTTTCACTAACCGTGTGAAATGATTGTCGGTGGAGTTGCTGGGGTCTCTCCGGGAAATCCGGGGAACAACCTGAGGTGCCACATCTTCCAGGACTGTTGCTGACCGAATTCTACTACCTCATGACACATTTGAGATAGCAGATTGGCTGTGTCTTTGTCTCCACGTGTCCAGCTGCCAAAAACATCCAGACTGCCTGGAAGAAAAGAAGAATAATTTGGTTGAGTAAACAAAACTTAAACCAATATATACATCTACATATATAGTTGCACTGCTTACTGGTTGCTGGTTGCCGACTTCTTTAACTTCATGACTTACTTCTGTGATATCCTGTAGATATTGGTTGACAAGGTTCTTGGAAGACTCTGTTATCAACAGGGAACGCCCAAGGTTGTTGACCCAGTTGTTTCTCCCACTTCATCTGATGAATCGAAAAGAACAATCAGATTTTAGCAACCGGCATCTTTCATACACCCATTGTGATGGGACAGTAAAAATTCTACATGACCACACAGTTTATTAACTCTAATGGTACCTGGTGCTGTGCTAAACCACAAACCATCTCTTCATTCATTCTTGCAGTCTTCGCTCATGCTCAGACAGACCAGACAGAAATCTGTGACGATGCATTTTAAAAGCTCATGGTCCAAA